>NC_054547.1:38943005-39145474 GCF_017654505.1 Polyodon spathula | reverse complement strand
CTGAACCTCCTCCATTAGAAATAAACTCTGAATAGGGGTTGTGAGAGAGGTGCAAAGACACAACAGCTTATGTGTGGAGACAAGCCAGTGGCACAGGCAGAAAAACACAGCGTCAGGATAAGAGGGAGGACAGCTGCTGAAGGGCACAGCTCATTAGCGGAGACTGGTTCCAGGGGCCATACCTTTGAGCTGCTTACTGATTTCAAAGAGCTAAGCTGTGAGAAAAAGCCAAGCTTTTCAGGATTGTGTTGCAAACGTTTTAACAGTTATGGTGGAACCAGCAGTGGTTTTTTTTTTTTTTTTTTTTTTTTTTAAATCCAATTCTTAAAACATGTAAATGGTAATTAAGGATGTAAATGGGTTGTCTCTAACAATACACGATTGTACAGTTGAGCCTGTTTCAGAAGGAACAGATCAATGAGTTCGATGAAGCTATGGATTACAAATAAGAGGCATTAAACATTTCTGGTAAGCATGTTTAAAATGTTTGTTTACAGGTACAGTTGCTGAATCTATTACAATCTATTCTGATTTATTACTCTGGCTACTGCAAAGTAGAGCAGGAATCAACTGTAGTGAGCACAGGATATCAAAAGGGTAGAGAAATATCTATATACAATTGGAAAACACGCAGAGGACCACGATTTGTGTCCCTCAATTCTTTCGCCCTCATATCACCCTCAATGTCTACCGGTTCTGTATTCTATTTGCAGTAAAGCTACATGAGTCACACCTATCATGTACTCTTCAGAGCCAATGAATCCCCTGAACACACCCACCCTTTTTAAACTGAAAACAGTCAGCATCATCAAGTCGAACAGCTTACAAACAAAGAAGAAAAAAAACCCTCTGTGTGGACGAGACGCAGATTGAACTTGTGCAAGCCTCCTCTGCACAGATGCAATGTGAATGCTGCATTGTAAATTAGGTCAGCCTCAACGCAGCAAAACAGGTAAATAATACCGAGGCTTATTGTTCTGCAACTAAAATTGGATCTGCGTACCCGTTGGGCATGTTTCATATAATTCTTTAGAGTATCAGACTAATCCATGCGGGTCTCGAGGAAGCAAACAAAGCTATTAAAGCAGTTTGTGAATGTCCTTGTGAAAAGAAATAACGGATATGGGTGAAAGGTCCTTGCAGCCAATGCCACCTGCAGCATGATCCCCCTTACAGTATGATACTCTTAATGGCATTCTTAGCTTACTTCTTGCCCTTGGTTTGTATTTCAAGTAGTTGTATGTACTGTTATTCAAGCCAGCATAATTACAAAAAGGCTGGCATTCAAGTACTCAAAACTTAATTGAAATTCCCACACCTACAATTTCCAGATTTGAAAGACAAACACCTGCAGTTGTAAGGTGATAATGTAATTCCAATTACAGGTGAAGATGCATCCAACTATGAAGTGCTGTTATTACCTGGTGAGGTACTTTAACACTGAGACACTGGTCAGTGAAAGAGGGTGTGAAAGGTGTCTTACCTTAAACCTGTCTACAGCCACGGAGGCCTCGGACAGAGACTTCACAGAGAACGGGGTCACTTTGAGAGCGAACGTCATGGCATTGAAGACCGTCACAACGGTGAAGGCCTGGAAAAAGACAAAACAAATATTTAACCAACAAAAGTACACACCCTCTTGAATGGCCACCAGACATGCTGCTGCTGTGTATATATTTGATCTACAGTATATATATATGAATGGTCTAGGCAGTGGTGTTTTAAATAAAGATGCTCCAGGGACGATTCATACACTTGGTTACAATTTTATATAACACAGTGAAGAAAAGGTTATTAAGATCTCACCACTGTTGGGATTACTGGCCCCCTTATCTTTATTCAGTACCTGGGCTGCGGTGAGGTCATAGCCCAGCAGCATGTGCACAGAGAAGGTAGCCACGCTGGCAATCACCACCACGATGGGAGCCACCCCCACAGTGATGCTCTGGAAGTACCCGGCAAGCTCCAGGATCCTCCGCTCCTCCTCGCGGATCTCTACAACAGGAGAGGGAGGAGCTGGTCACACACACATCCCCGTTGCGAGTTCAAAACTACAGCACTCCGCACAACGCAAAACACTGCAGACTGTGATCTAATAGTATGGCAATTGAGGTTAATGGACACTGAATAAGTGGCATTTAAAGAGCTAGATGTCATTAGGTTTTAGTATCATAGTAAAGTATTATTATAATGTCAACTGTGACACACCCACGACCGCTTCCACTATAAACATGTCAACAGGGATAACATTAGACATTGGTAAAGTTAGCAGCACATCTTTGCACAGAGAGGCAAATGTGAAATAAAGGTAACAGATTCTCACAGGGAAGGAACAGAGAGCCACGACTATTTATTTATTTATTTTTTTTTTATAGGTCACCAAGCAGATGCAGAGTTAAACTGAACACACACTTACTCTGCACAGCCTGGGAAAACGCTTTCACCCAGGCATACATCTTTATAAACTTGATGTAGTTGAGGATTTCATTCATCTTCTGCACCCGTTCATCTGTCACCGCGACCCCCTTTCTTCTGAAATAGGCTGTGAGTCTGGAGACAAACATCTGGAGTGGAGGAAAGAGGCTCAGGTAAGCGGTGACAATCAGTAATCATTCATTGCAATGAAAAGCTGCATAGCATAGAAAACACATTTACCAGAATGCTACCTGACATGCAGTACATTTGCTGCAGTTTTTGCTTTATTTTGCATTCCACAGGATTAAGAACCATTTCTACATTCATGCAAAGTCATCTGCATGCAAAGGGTCCCGAGACAGTCAGGCTATTGCAATACCTTACCACTTACCATGGCTGGGTAGAAGAGAATGAAGACCGCTGATCCCAGTAAACTAGTAGGTCCGAGAACAATCACATTAAAAACCATCCCGAGGATTGCTATGAGCGGGCCACCGGTCAACAAACTCCCCACCGCGGCAGCTTCGAACATCCGCAGACCGTCGCTGGAGCACATGTTTATCAACTGGGGGGTGGGAAAAAAAAAAAAAAACCATAGAACAACGCACTTTTCACCTCCTACGAAACCAACCACTGAACACCACCACACCTGGGCAACAGTGGCATGGTATCCAGCAATACCCACCTCTCCCACTGACTTCTCCTTGATGTTTTTCAGCCTGAGGATCTTCTGGAAAGCCAGAGTGAGGATTGCCCCTCGGAGCCGGGTGCCAGTGCGGTAGTTAAGGGCCCAGGTGAGGGCCAGAGACCAGGACCGGATCACCTCTGTCATGAAAAGCCCGAGAACCAGCAGCAAGCCGTAGGAGATGTGGACCTCGCTGTGCTGCGTGTATTCCAGCAGACCCTTCACCACGAAGGCCTAGGGGAGGGGCAGACAATAAACCGGGCGTGAGTCTCACCCAGCGCAACACAGCGGCGCGCCGACATTTACAAATACCAGCTATACAATTAGAATGCAGAAAGAAACTTAAACACGTACACGCAATGGCTTCCTTCCCTTCCAAGTCTGCTATATCTTATCAGTATTTGAAACTGCACAGGGAAGCTAAAACTCTGCAAACTTCTACCTTTAAAAGAAAACCAGGAGTTGGCAGTGAGAATGAATAGTCAACAAAAACTGCTAAAGCGACCTCAGCAATCTGCGATTTATTGTGTGTGCATATATTTACCTTTTTCGTTCCTACAAAAAGAGCCTTTGAAAAGAACAAAGAAATACTGACAAGCATGATACTGTTTCTCATACAAAAAGGCAGGACAGGTTTTATCCTATTTAATACATTCTTCCCTGTTTGTCTGGCTTGTATCGTGCAGACAGAAAGACATTGTACCTACAGTCAGACTGGGGAGGAGGAGGAGGGAGAGGACAACAGGGGGCTTTTGTTTGTTTTATCCCTGGAAATAAAACATCAGCAGTTTAAAATTATTACAAAGAAGAAAAAAAAAAGCAGAAAGAGAGAGAAAGACAGCAGAGTAACTGTAACGAATGTCATTGAAACCCCCCCCCCCCATACTCATCTCACCTCCATGAATATCCTTTACTCAGCACCTACAGAACAGTGGCCTCTCATCCCTGTACATTCAGGAGCACGCACACACACACCAGCACAACTCACTGAATGAAGCACAACGGGAACATTTTATTTAAAATATTTAAATAAAAAAAAAAAAAAAAAAAAAAACACACACGTCAAATATTCAGCAATGCATTTTCATAAACAAACACAATGTATAAAACATTTTCTGGAGAGCAACATTTCTTAGTGCAAATTGAACAGATTTAACAAATAAACAGGACAGCAGCGTAGTCACAAATATCATGCCATACATTTTCACAGCAGTTTGAAGCCACTTTATACAGACGCATTGCCGGGATAAAGAATGGTGCAAAGCATAATTCTCTGAACGTGTTGGAACGCACAGGGTTCAGTTTCTCTTTCTTCCCGATGGAAAAGCGTTTTGACACTTTCCACATAATTTAACCAGGGAAGAATATTCTAAGCGCAATAGCAATTTAGGGGAAGAAAAAAAAAAAAAAAAAAAAAAAAGTCTGCGTGAAGCACAACCACATTTCTACTCCATCAAACTAAATAAACGAAAGTTGCAGTTGCTGTATTGCTGGGGCGGATGTACAAGTTCAGGGTGACTTTGCCCATCACAGCATCCCACCCGAGAGACTAGATTTATTTGATTTTTTTTGGCATATTAAAACAGAAGAGATGTAGGGTGGGCACGTGAAACCGACAGGCCGCTGTTTTTCTATTGTTCTTTCTGGAGTTACGTTCCTTCAGCTTTGACATTGCACAAGTGACCAAAGTCAGAAATTATAGACAAGCACAATGTAAAAGTGTATGCTTGCAGAGCACTTGGAATCAAGAAGAGTCTGCATTCTTATTTTGCATGGAGTCTCTCCCCACTGCTTGAGTGATCTGTATGAAAAAGCACAGCCGATTGATCTTACTGATCAGGGATGGAAATTTCCTTCAGAAGAGTAAAATGACTGGCAGGCAGTTACTCAGGGCTCTTTATTGTATTGTTGAGATCAGGAATACACGGGTTTCCAGGAAAGCACATCACAGTCAAGTCTTTCTTTTAGAAAAACTGTGGGCCTGATGTCACCAAGAGTCCATTACATCAAAATATGGCAGGATACAAAAATAAAGTTGGCGAACACACAAGAACTTTATAACAGAACAGCTCAATATTTGATATCAGACAATGTTCATCTGTTATTATAAAAACAAAAGCAAGCATTTAAACAGTGATTCCTAATTTGATAGGTTTTCCATAATTAAATAATAACGATACTTGTAGTAAGAAAAAAAAACAAAGTATCTACAGTATATAAATTTAAATACATAAATAAAAAGAAAAAACTGGTTGCTGTAAGCATTCCTGTTTAATAAATGTCACCTTACCTCTCAGGCTTTTGCAGTAGGTTTCTGCCTGGGCGGCCCTCTTATTCCCTCAGTGGAATACGGATATCCTGTGAATTCTAAAGAACAGCTTCTGTCATTTGTTCCACTGCAGGGACAGCAGTGACTTCCATCTTCTGTCCCTGTCTATCTCCTCCCCCCCGCCCCCCCACCACAACCTCCGTGCTTCACACCCCACTCTCCAGCGAGAGCACCTGCAATCTAAGCAGAGAGAGGCAGAACAAAGCTGGAATAATGAAGGGAGGGGCCTCGCTGGGACACGCACTGAGATACACTACACTAGAGTGCTTGGCTATCAAGTGACCTTCCCTTAGAAAAAGTAATACAATCTGAAACTTACTGTCTGGGAAATCTGCGAGTCGGACTCCAACACTATTGTATTGCACATGGTATGTAATCTCTTGGGGTTGCATTTGGAACTGGCTATACAGACTCTGTGGACGGTCAGTTTGAAAATTTTGTGATCATAACTTACCAGTGAGTTACAAATAACCTTAACTCACCCACCCCCTTGTAACTGTTTCTGTACGATAGGTCTGGTGCAGCAAGAGGCTTCCTGAACACTATTACAAATGCTTCTCAGTCTAATTAACAGAACATTTAAAAATGACTGTCATGCAATGTTATTCTATTACAACAGCTACACTTGAGTGAGTTCTGATTGAAAACAAAATGCAAAAGCTAGGATGCTCATGCAAACACATGAGCACGCCTTCATTTTTCCAGTTTTGTTTCTTTTCAAAATGGATTTCATGATGATGATTTACAAGCTGGTTTGACCAGAGTGTGAATGAATTACAATAAACATGGAGTGAGTATGGGGATATACACCCATCAATCTCTGGGCTGCAAAGACTATTTAACAGTCAGTCCCTCGCTCTCTGGGTCTTGCAAAATCCTGTTCAAAGTAACTCTGACTACGGGAAAGAGATGGCCTGCATGTGAATCTACAGTTAATTCCACACAGTGAAATGCCCTGCATCCATCCACTGTGTCCGTGATCATATTGGAAGAGTAATGAACCCTGTCTTATTGGATTTGTGGTTTCTAATTTGGGGTGGTTCTGGTTCACGCTGGGGAACAGGCTCCCTCTCTGGTGCCAATGAGAATCCAGCACTGAAGAGTTCATCAAGACAATGAAGGAAAAGAAACTCACTACATACCCTGGAGTGAAACAGTGACAGAAGCTCTTCTTGGTGTGTTAACCCTGACACCTGGAGAAAGACTTCTCTAGACACCTGGAAAAAGTCTTTCACATTATTTTTTTTTGTTGCTTTTTTTAATGCATCTAAATAAATCCCAATGGAACATACCCTCTTAATTCTGAAATCAAGTAATTTAGTTGATAAGATTAGAAGTTCATTCCACACAGACTTATTTAAAAAAAAAAAAAGCCACACAAGGGGGCAAGAAGCACCAGCCCTTAGAAGAATGTTAAAGAAGGAAAAAAAAAAAGCAATTGCAAACAAAGGAAAAGAGGAAAGCACGGGTTTCACTGTATCAATTACTTTGCATCGTTCTGGACACAATAATTAAAGCAATTGCTCTATAAACAAAATACATATTGGTTACAAGCAACCGAAACTGATCAAACACTGATTCTAATGACTTTCTGCTAAACTGACAGGTAACTTCTTTGTCAGAGTCTACTAAAATGAACCTGACTAAATTAGCATAGAAACAGCGTCTGAATCATTGTGCACAGCATTCCTTTGTATGGAATAGCACAGTACAGACTCCTATATAATCCAAAACCTCCAGAGTGTGTTACTGTCCTCTGCCCTTATCAAACATCCAGGCTACTGGTTCTGTAACGTGGACATGAGTACTCCACTCGACACTGATGTGGTTCACACATTCCTGGCCTGGATTGCATGCTATATTTATTGCCTCAAGTAGCAAGCAGTGCATGTGCCACGTTGATGTAGTGCATCACATCTGAAGGTAGGTTTAGTTTGAGTTTAGCACTCTGCCCTCAACCCCAGCAGAGACAAACCCTCTGGGGTTTGAACAAAGTTCAGCTTAAAAAAAACGTCCGGATATACTTACTGGTCCAGTGAAGCCTGCTAGCTGTGTGATCATAAGGGAAACTATAGAGATGAGAATCCTGCTGCGGCAGAACTTCCAGACCACCCTCCTGAGAGAAGCGTCCTCCTCCCCACAGTCCTGAAGCTCACTCTGCCACAGCCGTGCCAGCCTGCAGCGCACAGGGGAACAACGTAGTGAGGAACCAGGGCAACTGATTTCTGGCAAGCTGCATGAGACCCTATCGGGAACCAGCTCTCCTCCACAGCAAGCAGGCAGAGACACCCAGTTGAGGGGGAATAGTGTTGGTGCCAATTGAAACAAACAAACTGAAGCAGCAGCTGCTTGAATCTGTGCTGGATTGCTGCTCTCCCCAAAGACAGCAGCTTTTCCGAGCAGCTGTTTCAATTAGAATGGTGCTGTTGCACACCTCAAAGCGAGAACCTGCTTGCTGTGGTGCAAAGCCCAATATCTGAATAATCAGTTCAAGCAGCTCCAAAATCCGTACTCTCCAGAAACTGTGTTTAACAGAGCGACTGAACCCAGAGAGCCCCAGTGCCTTACCTCTTGCTGTTGTGCTCTGAGCTCTCAAGCTTGGACAGTGCCCAGATATCCTCAAGGAACAGCTCTCCTTTCTTATGGGCTTTGGCAGCCACAGGAGTTAGCCAGTTAAATGTCATTAAGGAGAACAGGCCAGCATTGTCCACGGGGTGCTTGTGTCTGCAAGAGGTGGAGAAGACGACACACATTCAGCGCGCTGCATTGAAATCTCTACAGCAAAAGATCCGTCCCATCTTCTACAGTACAGAACGGCCAAGAAAGCTTAATTTATTTAATATTTCATCAAGTATAAACATCTTCACAAAAAGACAAAAAACAAAACCATAACACAGCAACTTTAAAACATAATCTATAGAATCCAAGCTAAATTGCAGAACAGCTGGAACATGCGAAGCGTGATGGTGTCTCAATGGATGCAGGGTACTCTCGACTTGCTGCTCAGAGCTAAAAACTACGGTACAACACTGGGTGAAGCACACTATTTGAAATACAAACAAACTGGGCATTGCTCTCCAGCAGCTTAGCAAACAGCGGATATTAAAACGCAGACGTGTCTACTTGTTACAGCTACAGTACAGCAACGCTACAACAAGAAGCATTTTTCTGGGCAGCTTGTTCTGTGGATTGTTCCCCGCTGCCCCGTCCCTCTGGAACACTCACTTGGACGTGGTGCGGAACGGTTTAAGCAGGTTGATGCTCTGATGGTACTTGCTCTTGTGATTCTCCTCGTCCAGGATTTTAAGCTGCTCCAGGGGAAGCCCCTCTGCTCGCGCAGCTGTCTCCAAGGCATCCTGGCACACAGAGTGGTTCTGAAAGAGAGGAGCCCATTCCTGCTTTATTTACCATGGACACTGATACAGGTCAGTATAAACTGCAGAAGTAGTTATAACAGCATGTTCAAAATTGAAGTGTTTTGTAAACACATGTAGACGTTGCAAGTTTTAAAAAAGAAAAAAATTGTAAAATGTATAAATTTAGGCGGTCGTCTTAAAATAACTAAATTCCACATTTGCCAGCTGGACTGACCTCTGAAACATGGTGCTTTTCAAAAGATCGATGACAAGTGAAACTCACCTATAGAAAACAGCTGTAAATTACATGTCGTTTTGCAGAACATCTTGCCTTCAGCCATGCGTTTATGTGAGCTCCTGGGCCTTTACAGGATAAGATGCAAATTACAAGTACAAAGGGGCTCCCGAGTGCCGCATCTTGTAAAAGGCACTCCGCGTGGAATACAGGATGCACCCTATAGTCTGGAAGTCACCGGTTCGAGTCCAGGCTATTCCACTGCAGACTGTGGACGGGAGTTCCGAGGGGGTGGCACACAATTGGCTGAGCACCGCCCCCTCAACTCACCCCGCACCAGCAACCCCCTGTAGACTGGCTGGGCACTTGCCTGTAAGCTGCCCAGAGCTGCATGGTCCTCTGATCATGTAGCTCTGACGTGGCTGCATGGTGGGCCTGCAGAGCAAAAAGAGGACGGCTGACGGCACACGTTTGAGGACGCGTGTTCGTCTCCATCCCTCCCGAGTCAGCACGGAGGTGGCAGCCGTGGGCTGGGTTGAAAAATAAAATTGGCCTTATCAAATTGGGGAAAATAATGAGAGCCTGCTGGCAGGGAAGCACGGAGTTAAACATGCCCTGCAGTCCGAGCGTTATTCATTTAGAGATAAATTCCATATATACCGCCACCTTAGGAGATTACAGCACCAGCAGTGACCTTTTGTGTCCTGAAGTCATTGGCTTTACAGTAAGGTCTGTCTTCAATTTACAAAGGTCAGCAGAGAGCCTACCATGGAAGAAAGGAAAACATTCAGAGCTGGAACTGTTAATCTGGTAATACGTTCCATGTACTTGAATTCTGTAGGAACACCATCGATGTTGTCTAGAGTGCTTGCTTTACAGCTCAAAGCAGTAGTGTCAGCTGACTGCACGCCCACAGTCACACTGATGCCGAAGCACTCGGAAGGATGTGGAACACACCGAAGTTAAACAGACCAAGCTTGAAGCTTCCTGGGAGACGCTTCAACACATCGTCATTGGCTGCTGTGAGAAGCCGGCAGCCAACGGAAAGGAGCAAACAGATAAATAAAAAACTCACCAGGCACTGTTAAAAGTGAATCCTGGGCACTTTACCAATCAGCTAACTGCAGCGGGTGGTGCTGATGGAGTGGGGCTTGTCTCTAGGAAGCATGAACGAGACAGCCACTGCAATGAAACAGCAGAGAGAAGAAAAAAAAAAAAAAAAAACACACACACACACACACACAGATGCCCTCTGGCAGAGTCACGCCGACATGCGCTTGTGTGTGTCACTCGGATCCTGCAGAGTCATTGAAAACAGAGAAAAGGGGGGGCTGCTTCAGCACTCAGCTGCTGCATGCCAACAGCACTTTACTGCAGTCACCGGCTCGCAATGGTGCAGAAAGGGTTGGCTTCTTCAATCTCTCGAAGAACAAGAGATCTCCCCCACCCCCCACACACTGAGCAGGTTCCACAATTCTCAACAGAAGGAAAACCATTTATCCTAAGGTTCTTAATCTAGATGTTAAAACAAAGCAGACAGTGCGGCAAGTCTTGCTGCTGTCTGTGTTCATCAGTAATATTTTGAATGAAAGGGTTACTTTAAAGTTAAAAAAAGAGATATTTAGTTGGAGTCGCGAGGAGCCCCTGTCCTGCAGAACACATGAGTCTTCAGGCTCAGGAGAAAGGCAGCTGCAAGCTGGCACATCATGCTGTGTTAGGTGTCAATGCTTTATTGAAGCATCAGGTTCAGAGAGCCTGATAACCCCCTGTGGGCCTGTGACAGATCAAATCTGACAATATCTTCCTAATTAAAAACTGCCAGGAATCACATTTAGACGGCAGGCGGTGGGTGCTCTGAATTACACCACAGAGACCGAGAACTGGAAGTTGAATTGAGGCAGCAGTAGGAGGTCTGTAGGGCATGTCCTCACTAACAAGGTTTGAACTGCAGTCACTTGTTCCAATACCTGCAAAGCACAGGAGGTGCCACTGAATGTGATCTGGAGTTTGGACACAGCAGGAGAGCAGTCCCTGTGCACAGCTCAAGCAAACACTACTAATCATTTAATGTTCCCACAATCCTACCAGTCTAGGGGTGTCCAATCACGGTCCTGGAGAGCCATTCCAATCCAGGTTTAACAGATGCAATTATATAATTAAACTACTTACGGTCAGGATGGAGGTTTAAATGTTGAATTGAACAATTTAGAGCAGGGCTAGAACAAAGTCCAGGAGTGGAAGAGCCAACTGTGCACTTGTCAATCTAGGCATCCATCTTAATGGGATTAATATGAAGTTATATGAACATTTACCCTGGTAAAACTGCACAGTAACTTTGCAGTATTCTCATGTTTGCCATGGTTACGCCATCTTTTTTTTTTTTTTTTTTTTTAAATGCGATTTAATAAGCTTTACCGTACCTTCCTGTGCTTTACAGTGCTCACCTCTGCATTACCATGCTTTATAACAGTTTATTATACTTGCACTACTTTTAGAAGGGCACGGGCAGGATACTCAAAACAGTAGATTAGAACTAGCAAAATATACCACTGTACAAGGCCGTAGCCAGCTATGAGGCATGGGCCTCGGTTAATCTTACCATTACTTATTTACACTCTCTTAGACACTGATTAGTCACAGTTGCCTCTTTTTTCATGGCTGGCCTCTGCCCTGCTGTGTATTTCAAATAGCTGAACACATTGAGTGGCATTGTCTTAAATTTGAGAACAATCTTCTCTTTAATTATATTATCATGACAACTTCACTTGAATTCTGTTAACCGTAAAAGGCAAGTCTAAATGTAATGTATCCAATTAGAGAAATACAAAGCTTTGTGCTCGGATTTTCAGGTACTGAATCTCCACAGCTGGAGATTAAGGGAACCCGTGGCTTAACCCCACCCTGATGGAAATGTAAATACAACGGCCTCTCCAGAGGGCTCAGCGGGGTGTGGAGAAGCACACTCACCTGTGTGTTAGGAGGCTGGTACTTGGTTTCACTGTGGAGAAGCACACTCACCTGTGTGTTAGGAGGCTGGTACTTGGTTTCACTGTGGAGAAGCACACTCACCTGTGTGTTAGGAGGCTGGTACTTGGTTTCACTGTGGAGAAGTACACTCACCTGTGCTTTAGGAGGCTGGTACTTGGTTTCACAAAGCTCCTGTGTGTTTCTCCTGGCCACACCCCTGTACTCAGGGCTGGGGAGTGCATAGTCTTCGCCCAGGTCAATGTCTTTCATATTTCCTCACTGACACAGGACAGGGTTTCATAGATGGGGGTGAGGGGAGGTTTCTCAAAATGCTAAAAAAATAAATACAAAATAAAATAAATCATCATTAGTAGAAAGGTTAAGCAGATATTCCATTTTATTTTATTCGGCTTACTGATGTTTTATTATTAAACTTGCTTTACTGCATTGGGCCTTCAGACTCAGGACAATTAATAATCTGGGACTTCTTTAATTGTGTTCTATACTAAACTCCTGCAAATACAATTATCTACAAGCCTCGATTTAAACTGCAGTTAACCCCTTGAGGTACACAAGGAACTGAGCAGCTGTTCAAATGGTTTCTTTTTCAAATAATTTGAGAGTGACTCACGTTTCAGAGGAGGAAACTGAGAATCTGGATCACCAGGTCCAACCTGTCAGTACATTGTAAACCCTGTTTCGGTCACCTCATTGCACAAATATGAAAGTTAGCATAACAAATGTCCCTTGTATTAAACACAAAACCGTACAACAGTTATACATGGTGTGTAAAACATTATTTTTATAACCAGGTACAGCAAGGTGTTCCAGTATTTGACTATTTTTCTGTCCCTTGTCTTTTTACTAAGCCTTTCACTAGTTGTTCCTAGCAGACTCGCTTCATCTCCTCACTGTCATCAGTGAGCAAGCAGCTTGCTGTCAGGATAAGGATAACGAGAAGCCGGTGCTGCTCACTAGGCCTACAGTCTCAGGGCCTCTGCGTGTACCTCAGTCCCTGGAATAGGCGTCTCTTCACACCGACATTCATTACATACAGAGACATCAGAGAAACTTAACACTCCCTTACTAACACAAAGCTGCCCGCGAAGACTTAACACATCTGCTCTTACATGTTTATTAAATCAAAAATCAAGCGTCACCTAGGGTTTCGTATTAAAAACACATACAATAAACACCACAGCGCTATTATTACAATACCGGAAACAGCCTACAACACTCAAGCAGTTTAACAAATAATTGCCCACTTTTAACTCGTGTATTTGAACAGTTGTAGCTGATGTAATGTTTTGTTTATTAATAAATAAATAAATAACTGCCAGCAGTCTGTTTGTGTCTCATTATACTGGCAGTATTATTTGTACTGGTAATAGGAAATCTCAAAAGAGAGACTGCTACGTAGATTTTCTACTGGTTCTGACACTCCAGAAAAAACACAGTACTGGCCTCAGCCAAACTGTAGCGTAACGACCAACCTATATATCTATATGTGTGTGTTTAAATATGTCCTAATAAAACAACATCTCATTATTAATAACAAAATAAAACGGTTTACAACAATGTTATATTTCTAGTTGTAAAAAGAATAACAAATCACAATTATTATTATTATTAGACTAGACAGCACATGTCAAAAAATTAATTTTCCAATCATAATAACAAATAACACCTATTGTGATTCTTTCTCGAACCGTGAATCAAAATACTTAAATACGTTGAATCTATCGTAATAATAAAACTAATTTAACTAGAGTATATTAAATAATTTCCCGTTTTAAACGCATCTGTATAAAAAAAAAAAATAATAATAATAATAATAATAATAATAATAATAATAATAATAATTTTGTTTTCTAAACAACTATTACCTGTTCTCTCCAGTATTCTGTCACTGCAGATCCAAATAATCACCCGACCAGCACAACACCACCGCTTATAAACGAGACGCCGGCACCGGCGCAGCAGCACCTTCCCTGGGAATTGTAGTCTCACGCTTCGCGGAGCGGCCGTCTGCTCCCCTTTACTGGTTAAAGTGAGAACGACAGTTCCCAGACTCCCCTTGCGCTCCTTTCATATAGTCTCCGAGAGGAGGGGCGACACTGTGTACGCGCTGCGGCCGCGCGCATTACGGAATAAAATAGCCAGTCGGAATAAAGGGCGCGTGCACGCGGCTACCTGGGACGGGTACGCGCCCGGCAGGTACAAAAGAGACTTAATTCTGCACAGAAACTGCGGATTGTACACAATAACATTAATGAACAGCGCATTTCAGTGTCTGACGTATGTATACAAGTTTCTTTTTTAATGTGTCAATTCACAGTATATGACGGTGGTTTTTAACGCATATACTCTAGAAAATGTTTAGTTTTGTTCTGTTTCACATTACAGGTATCTCTCGAATGATGGCTCAAGGTTCACATGGCAGTAAATGTTTTTGCTTCACTGTTGGCAAAAGTCAATTATTTTGTTTTTATTCCTTTATCTGTCTCCCCTCTCGGTTCGTTTTCTAATGTAAATACACTAAGCGGAATAGCAGACTGCCGCACGTCACCCGGCACATTAACATACCGCAGTAACCTGCCATTCAAGGTACTGTTTATTTATATTTACTCTGAATAGCAATGTGTTCAAGTAAAGGGCAGATCAACATGAACTAAATCAAACACACACACATTACATATATATAGATAGATAGATAGATAGATAGATAGATAGATATACATACACACATATCTCTCTCTATATATAGTTGTCTTTGAAATTAAACCGTTATTTACAAAGTCCCCGGTACAGGGCTAAACAATTCTCAGATCATGCAAACGATCTGCAAATTATATTGTCAGTAACATTAATATATTATATATAGTGTATGTTCGTAGTAGGAGCATCTAGGCGTGAAAGAATAATAATAAAATAAGATGGTTCACTGACAGTATAATTGTTAGTATGTTTTTCTTTATTTGTGCTGGAGTGTTGACATGTGAATTCCAGTAATGTTCAATGCATTTTTAGGAAAGCTACCCTGGCAACGAATGCACGCGAGGGCAGTTTCCCGAGAGTGCAGTGCGGCTGCAGTTTGTGCCGATTGCACCAGTGGGATTAATAGGCTGTATTTCTAAAAGAAGACAATCCAGTACTTTTCCACTAGCCGCACTGACTCTTCCTGCTCAGGCCGGCAGTTTTCTGTAATTAGAAAAATCTTCATCTTTTTAATGTACAAGTCTAGCAAGCAAAGCCATTTTATATAAACTTCCTAACTGCAAATAATTCATTCCAACTACAATCTAAATGATAAAACTAACCCTATAAAACAGCCCAGGCTATATATAGTTTGCTGAATTCTGTAGTGATGGTATTATATTAAACATACAGAGGCACAAATGATTTCGATAAGTGGACTGAACAAAACAAAAAACTACCCTAAAGCAGTCTCTCTTGGCTACTGCACTCTTGTTCACTTACAGTTTAGTCTACTGTGACAAAAAAAAAAAAAAAAAAAAAAAAGAAAACCTTACATGTCCCATCACTTAACATTTCCTAAAGCAGAGGGAGCACAAAGCCACTTTGGGGCTTGGTTTTAGAAGACAAGGTTTTAGGGCATTGCATGGCACAATCGTTGCGGTTTGATAAGCAAAATTGCCTCAAACTAGATCTCCCGGGCTCCTGGAACCAGGTTTCAAGCCACTGTTCGAAAAAGTGGCTTTGTTTTACCTCAGCTGAAATATAATTTTTCTTGCACTTCATTTATTTTATTTACAAAAAGTAAATCCTGACAAAGAGGGCCAGTCCTAAGCAGCAGCCAAATACACAAAAAGCAATCTAGAGCACAAAACTAGAGTTTCAGTTAACCTCGCCTGTGCAGGGCTACGGTATTCACAAGGAAAAATGCTTTGTAGAGTCTCACTTTAATCTTGTCTCCACAACCAGGGTTTTGTACTGTAGAAGAGCTCCTGTTGTAGCTTAATTCCAAAAAGTACTGTCTGACTGTGTCCCTCCCAGGTCCAACCCACTGTGGTTTCCAGATATCATTTGTTATCCACCATTCAAAATGATTAAAACTGCGCATGCAGCTTTATTTTTGACATCAACAGTTTAAATTCATGCTTGTTGAGTATACAGCACATCAGCGGGACAACAAACATGACCCATAGTGATCAGGACAGTAAGAGTAGTGTTAAAATCTGTACACGAATGACTGTCACCTCATGTCGCAGCCTGCAGTAAACTGCCTGCACTTCCCTCGAAATGATCCAAAGACTGGAGAGGAGTGGACAGGCCCATGGCAGAACACACCGCTACCTCCGTCAGCCTGCCACTGTACACTAGAACCCTTTGAGTGCTGTGCTAGCACCCTCCCTACACAGTTCAATATACACAACACAGCCCTTAAACCAGGTTATTGTTTTTAAAAACAGTACTCCCCGAAACCACTGCATCACAGAAGGGATAATAAACATGAAAATGCCACTGCTGCCATTTCATATAAAGTCATCAATATGTACAGCTACCATCATATGCAATGCCTTTTCACAGTACTACACATCTGCACTGTACAGTCATTCTATACCTCCTTCATCTGTTGTAAACACTCAAGCATCCTTCACAGGTATAAAAAGGGATGCACGTGCCAATCGCACAATTCACTGCAACTGGATGTTCTTCTCACATCTGCATTTTCAATACTGTAGAATAGGGAAGGAGTTGATACAACGTGTCACATTAACACTGAAGAGCTCTTGCATCCATGTAGCTGCCAGTGAAGAGTAATAACGCTATACTGGATCATACCAGAAAGAGTTACCAATGGGTGTTGCTCAAGTGCTTTAAAAGATCTGCATGAACTGTTTGTTGGTAAGCTCTTGAAAGTGTTCTTTGAGTCCCACAGCTCTTCTTGTGCAGGCACACTACACCTACCCTGGAAGCCTTTTCTAAGGTCGCATGAGGAAACACCATTCCCGGATTGGAACGACCGATCACGAATAAAACGTGGTGAGCATTACTGCCGATTTCCAGCTCTCTTCACTCCTAACTTGTAATATCCTGAAATCTCAGGGAGAACTTGGAATAAAGGACATGTCAGAACAGGAAGACCACTGGGCAGGACAACTGTAGTGAAACAACAAAAGAAAACCCCCTGAAACTGGATTGCCAAGTCTTTTTATTGTATGTATAACAATAGTGCTTTAAATCCTGGATGGATACAGCATCTGAAAAAAAAAGCACAGAGATGTAAGACACACATTGGTTACAAGGCTTCGTGTACAGTGTAAATATTTCAACATGGGCCACCACAGTAATATTTAGGACAAGTGATTGTTTACAGTGAATTACATGCAGCAGCCGGTATCTGCAGACTCTTGAAATTCCTTTGTCTACCGACAGCTGTCTAGAATAAAAGTTCCCTCATTCCCCGAATGTCAGGAATTAGTTTGATTGGTCCGATGGAAAAAAAGCACACTAGTGCGCTCCAAGTCATTTCACGGCACTCCTGAGCAGAGTTCAAAAGGCACCAAGAAACACGTACCACAATGGATCTCTCTCAGCATAACTGAGCTGGTACCAGTATGCACATTCACACGTCTGGGCAAGGATTAATTTTCAATTGCCTTTTCCAGATCAGTTTCATCTGCTTATTTCTGACTCGCTTGACAACTATATCGGCATGGAAATGTCTGTTTCATGGTGCACATGGGTCACTAATGCAAAGTTGTAAGGTGGGGCTTTTTTATTTTTTGGAATGGGGGGGCGGGTCCTGAAAAACTAAGTGACCTAGTTGCAGCATGTAAGGACTGTGGTTAAAAAAACAATGGGGCAAAACTGAAACCAGAGGTAGTCATACCGACTACACATTTATTAATTCAAAAGCCGACTGACAGACTGCAATGTAGCATTTGGGGAAGCGTGTGCACCTGTCCCGACGTGTTGGCTGTGCCCCAGTACTCACCACTCGTACTCTGTGTCCCATAGCTTTGGCCGGGAGGTTGCTGCTGAACTTGGCGCGGACCATGCCGCTGTTTCCATGGGCTCGGGTCACCTTGCCCCAGATCACACGGGTCTTGTTGGGCTTTCCGCCAGGTGTTACAGTGTTTCTACACAGACACAGGGACATTTAAAAGTGAATTATATGCATACAAAGAGGCCAGTTATTCAAAGTATTCCCCAACATGACAGAATTTTATATCCAGAAATTAAAGTTAAAGTCTTCACAAACAGTTACATATATTTGCTCCTACAACTGAGATGTTTTGCATTATTCCAGTAACACATTTAGGTAATTCCTATCAATTTTTCCAAGTGATAAGCAGAAAGTGATGTCATACAACATAACAGTACCTAAACCATTAATAAGAAAAAGACAGACAGCTGCCATGACTTGCAAACTCAAACTATAGCCAAGCAACGAGAAGTCACACAGGCTGTATTAAAAGGGCTTCTTGAAACATGAATGAAGCACATCACTCTTGGGTTGATTACATGTGATCCGAGGTCCCTAGAATGAAAGCACGGTGTGAGCAGTGTTGAAGACCCCCTGGCACTCACTTCTTGGCCTTGTAGACGTAGGCACAGCGCTTGCCCAGGTAGAAGTCTGTCTCATCGCGGGTGTACACGCCCTCGATCTTCAGCAGCGCCGTGTGCTCCCGCTGGTTACGCAGGCCGCGCTTGTAGCCAGTAAAGATAGCCTTGCTCCAGAGTCTGAAACGGGCAGGTGGGACAAACACTTTAGTTACTGTGCATGAACTCTTCCAATAAACACCAAGCTCCTCAGCATGCTTACCAAGAGCATATGAACTCTTGCTTTTAAAGAACAGCAATACTGTTACACATGCAACCTTTAAAAATCAATACAATGCCATCATGGACCCTAGAGAGTGAAAGTGGTTTACTGTGAAGTACTTTGCCCTTTAAATGATCTGCTAAATCCAAGAGTAGGTTCGTACTTAAAATAGAGATACCCTCTGCAATATTGTGCCTCGCACACATGAAACCAGGGTACTGCTTTCAGCATCCAAAAGGCAATATCCTAAGCAGAATTAGTGCACTTGACCAGGGCTTTTAATTAATTACTTATTTACACACGAGTCCATAAACATGCTAGCTCAAGCTTCACAGGGCGACACTACCTCCCTGCATGCATGCATGCAATCAAACACACATGGTACACACAACAAAACAAAAAACACACATGCAATCACCTTAAACACCATGTAAATAGGAACAGAAAATGCTTACCTTCCTGGCATTGTGATAATGTATCGTCCAGACACAGCCAAACCTGTAGTAGTACAAAAAAAAAATGTTGGTAAACGAGATTGAAAATGCACCAGAAACGCTACAGTACAAATACAGACCGCACACCAGCTAACAGAGATTACTGGAGACTTGAAAACGTGACCGCAGAAACAGAACCGAGCATTCTACTAGAGCAGCTGTACATGCATGCAGACAAACCAACCAGACCAGGCCGCCTGTAGTTTATACATGTGAATCACAGAAGCAAACCAACTGGGAAGCGTATCGCTGCGTTATCATCCACTATCAGACAGGTTAGGACCTTTTAACTGATCCAGGCTGTGTTACAGCATTTCCCAGTCCTGGAGTCCGACAGCCGCTGTACCGCAGATCTGCTTTAGTTTCAGGCAGCCAGCAGGCCTCTTCAGATAAACAGACGGCAGAAGAGTAGGGGGTTTCAGCGGCCTGCACAAACCAGAGCCAGCACCGCTTTCACAAACACGCAACATTAACAGCGGTGACTTGCAGTGTGGGATGAGGTTCCCATGTAGCAATGCTATGACAACCAGCGTAAACGCAGGCAACGACACTGGCTTTTTAAATGAAACTGAAGTGTACGGTTACATCGACCGTGCCTCTTTTTAACAGCGAAGCAAACTCCGCACCATTCGTGTACTTTGAAACAGCACTAATGCACCTCCGCTCCACTCAAACTGTTCAGAGCCAGACTTTACTGGGAAGGGAAGGAACCAGCAGAGACATCTACTAAATATCTCCGTCATCGCCGGGTAGGGATACACAGAACCGACATATTTATTAACACGGGACTCTGTGCTTATTACACCGTCGCGCATTGAGCGGCGTGAATGCTGAATAAGGTATAAAGATTGAGTTTGAAACTCAAGACTGCCCATCATCTCACCTGTACTGGGAGTCAAGATGGAGAAAAAGGGAGAGCCGCTAGGCATGCTGGGACATTAACACCATACATATATAGCTGGCCAAATAGCGCCTGATTAAAATGAGTTAAACCATGTTAAAACCTTTCAAATAAGACGTGCACGCGATTGAAATGCAATACATTTTTAAAAATAAAACCCCTAAATGATTCATTCGGTCAGTGAGAATGTACCGTTTTCTAAAGGCAATGTTATGGAAAGCCCACTCGCTTTGAAAGGACCGAGTAGTTGCGCAGCAACGGCGGTGTGAAGTTAAAAAAAAAACATAAAAACAAAACAACCCATTTAATAATGAATTTATAGATAGTAATATCAATCTGTTAAAGCTGAAGTCAGCAATACAGTTACATCATTCCTTTATTTAGTATCAATAAATCTATCTATTGACCCGTGTTATTCTACTACAGTAATACTAAAGCACACCTTGCTGCACGTATGAAACAGAACAGACCCGGGACTTTTTAAACAAGAGTTCTGTTTGAATAATGTCAAATATGTTTGCTTGTTAATATCTCCCGAAAGCGCAATATGGTTTGTTTTTAATGTTTGTTTAAAACATAACGAATTTTCTTGCTGTGGTTGGTTGCCATAGTGACAGCCTCTCAACTGCGCAGGCTGTTCGACAAAACTGGTAAAGTCCGGGGTGTGGAGAAAGTTTTTCTTTAATAGATTGTATAGACTTGTTTCTGGCGCAGTGTTTTGCACTTTGAGTTTGTGCTTCATTCATGCTAGTGATACCGTTGCCTCTGCACTGCAGTGGACTCCCAGTTCTGTGTGACTGATCTGCAAAGCAAGTGCTGCCATGGTACCCCTGCCCCCGCTGGATGTCCTGCGGGTCTCCACTGTCCTGGAGGGCTGTGTGGACCAGCTCTCCATCCTGGGATACATCATGCCAGTCTCCTACGAGGGCCGGTCAGATTCTCAATCGGTACTAACTCCCAGCTGTGGTGTATTGTACAGAACAGGATGTGTGAAGTGTAAAGTTTTCTTTATGCAATATTTTAAAATATCAGTATTTTCAGTATACACGTAAATGTCGCCCAGACCTGGTCTAGTCCACATTAATGCTGTAATGTGGCATCATAGAAAAGTGTTTAGGCGTTTTCCTGCAGTTTACTACCATGGATTCTGTATGGTTGGTTTTGTTTTCCTATCAGCTTGTTTGTGATGACATTGGGAGGATCCTGAAGCACCAGAAGCTGCTGCAGTGGAAGTTCAAGGAGCTGATGTCCTCCAAGTCGCAGTCTCTGGTCAGGAAGCCCGCCCCAGAGGGTGAGCAGCAAGGGGACACGGCGGGAGATCTTAAGAGAGGGGAAGTACATGAAGAAGAGCTGCGAGCTGCAGGTGACCCAGGGACAGAAGATATGCGGGAAGCACGAGCACAAGCACCTGGAGGACATACAGGTATGGTGGGCCCTGTCGAAATACAGCAAGAGCAACTTTGAACTTCTTTTATTATTATTATTATTATTATTATTATTATTATTATTATTATTTTATTTTCTTTTTTCATTATTACTAACCAGCAATTAAGAGAGAAAATGGATGAAGAGACCCGGAGCCACTTGGAAATTGAATACTTTCTGAAACAGCACCAGACTGTAAGTGATGCTGTGTGCTGTGAATAGGGAATCCCTGTCGTGGCGTGTAAGAGGGAATCAGCAGTCAGTCACTGCAATGGGGATGGCTGGTTTCATTTTCTTGGTTGCACACAGGAGCTGGAGGAGAAGCTGGAGTTCTGGATGGAGAAGTACGACAAAGACATCGATGCCAAGCAGCATGAGCTCACCATACTCAAGACAGCCAAGGCCAACGACCTGGCTCACCTGCAAGAGCTCGCCAATCAGGTGGGATCAAGGTTCAGACCGTGATAATCGCTGCAGGGAAACTAATGCAAGGTACCGCAGTGTTAGCATGGGGGTTTTGCCAGGCCGTTTCGTATTTGGGGTAACTTGGGTAGTCCTAAAAATTGGTTCTGTATTCCTGTACATTCAGGTGGCTTGACCTTGCCTGTTCCATCCCTTGTGCAGTATCAAACCGTATTCTTTCATTGTAATTGTGGATAACAGAGTGTAGTAATACAGTGCTGCTGCTGCTTTCTGCCTACTTCAGCACGGATGACGTTGTGCACTTGATAACCCTAGGTTTGTGTCTGCTTGGTACATGGTGAATGTTACAAAAGAAATACATAATAAAAAACAGCAGCTAGATCAGCTCCACTGCACTGCACGCAATTACACCAAACTCTGGGAACACACTTCACTTTTAGATTGGCTGGAGTAAAAAAGCCTACATGTCTCTGCTTCCTCTCAGTACAGGGAGTGTGAACAGGTAGTGATGAAGGACCGCATGGAGAAGGAGAATGAGAGGAAACGCAGGTGCCAGGAGGAGCTGGAGTACAAGTCCTGCACCAAGGTGAGCTCTGCGCAGCTGCCACTGATCACTGTATTAGAAAACGCTGTGTTACAGTTGGCACCTGGTAATGTAAATGTTGGGTGGCGCTTGCTGTACCCGCTGCTAAAGATACCCCACTGTATCCTTCCAGATCCAGGCCTGGTAGAGAGGCATCATGGTGCACAAGTGCCTGGGCCCCTACAAGGCTGGCAACAAAGGGAAGAAGGGCAAGAGCAAGGGAGGTGGCAAGAAGAAGAAAAAGTGACAATTCTGTTTGCCTAGAACTTTAAAAAAAAAAATGTATTAAAACCATATTTAATGTTTCAGCTTGTTTTTTTTTTTATAAACTGGATGGCATGCATTTAGCAGCATGTCTGATCTCAGTGCGGGGATTTCGTTGGCCTGTGGGGTGCTCAGCTGATGTCATGAAAAACGCACTGCTTGGATTTCTTACATCATCTGCTTTGTGGAAGACACTGCCTTGAAAGAGGCTTCCCTTGAGGGGGGTGGAAAATGATTAGGGTTATAAATCTATTAGTAGCTTGCAGGTGGGGTTTTAGGGAGTTTTTGGGGGGGGAGTCTACACCCCCTATCAAAATGTTCCCTTTGTTGCCTTATAGCCTGGATCTAAAATAGTTTTTTTTTTCATTTACCTACACATCCTACCCCACAACTTCCAGGTGAAAAAAATATTCGGGAAATTTGTAGAAAATTAACTAAAAAATAAAAACTGAAATAGCTTGGTTGGATAAGTGTCCACCCCCTTGTAATAGCAATCCTAAATTAGCTCAGGTGTAACCAATCGCCTTCAAAATCACACACCAAGTGGTGGCCTCCACCTGTATTAAACTGTAGTGATTCACATGATTTCAGGATAAATTCAGCAGTTCCTGTAGGTTCCCTCTGCTGGGTAGTGCATTTCAAAGCAAAGACTCAACCATGAGCACCAAGGAGCTTTCAAAAAAACTCCGGGACAAAATTGTTGAAAGGCAAAGATCAGGGGATGGGTATAAAAAAAATATTAAAGTCCTTGAATATCTCCTGGAGCACGGTCAAGACAATTATTAAGAAGTGGAAGGTGTATGGCACCACCAAGACCCTGCCTAGATCAGGCCATTCGGCTACACTGGAGTAGCTAAGGAAGAGAAAGGTAAGTGTCTTTGAGTGGCCCAGTCAGAGCCAATCTATTAATTCTATAGAATTCAATATAAAATTTGTGGCATGACTTGAAGATTGCTGCCCATCAATGCTCCCCAAGGAACTTGACAGAGCTTGAACAGTTTTGTAAAGAAGGTCAAATATTGCCAAATCTAGGTGTGCAAAGTTGGTAGAGGCCTTTCCCAACAGACTCACAGCTGTAATTGCTGCCAAAGGGGGGTGGAGACTTATCCAATTATGATCTTTCAGTTTTGTATTTTTAATATATAATTTTTTTCAATAAAAACTTTTTTCCCCAGTGTGGGGTATGGTGTGTAGATAAGTGAAAAAAAAAAATCCTCATTTAAATGCATGAAAATCTGAGGCAATGACACAACAAAATGTGAAAAGAGTTCAAGGGGGTGTAGACTTTCTATAGGCACAATCTATCAAATCAACATGTGTTTGCACACATGATACAAACACCCACATTAGACTTGAAAAAATTCATCTTTATTTTTAACATTACACCAAATAATAAATTGACAGGTCAGTTTTCCCTATATTGTTTAGTAACAAACAAAAACAAAAAATAAAAAAACAGGTCAATTTAAAAAGAAATACATACTTTTCATTGTACGGAATGTATTTATATACTGTACAGTAACACAGAGGCCATGGGGAGCTCCCTGCAACTGAGCTAATTACATGATTACAAGGGCTTGCTTGAACTCTACCATACTTTGGATTCAGTTAAAAAACAATGAAATCTTATCTACACAGGAGGAAAACAAACACCTTTAAAATAATAATAAAAACACCTTTAACTTCCTTTTTCAAAGCCCCATATCAATAAAAAGCAAGTTCGAAACAGTCAAGGATTATTTGCTGTATTTTAAGAATCACCAGGTACACATTCTCAACCTGTCAGTCCTCCGGTAATTCCTGTGTCAGATACTTGCACTGCACTAACCTTTTGGTATCCATGTACTAATAATAAAATAATACATACAGTAAGTGTTTACTGTATGAAGTCTGACACTACAGGAAGTTTCACTTCCTAGTCCTTATCTTCATGGACTGCACTGAAATCGTCTCTGCAAACATGTAGCAAGGACATAGTAAACCCCGCAAAGACCAGGATTTTACAGCATTTTTATACCTTTTAGTGTTTGAAAAAATAGAATAAATTAACAAGCACATACACTGGTAAGTCAAGTACATTACAGTATATAGACTGTCATTAAATATATGTGATCCTGGTCCAGAAGGGGGCTATATAGCAGAGTTGAAATTACAAAAACAATGTCAGAAGAACTGTAAAGTTTTCAAAATAAAAAAAATGTAAAACCTGTCATTTTAAGTTTCAGCAGACATGCCAAGTGAGATGACCATTACTGGCCGATATGAACCGCTTGGGAAACTCCCCACACAGCACCTGTGGGAATACCCCAGGACTTGGCAGAGCGCTGAACGTCTAGTTGGTGCTTCTTTACAAAAGCCTTTCAGTTAAAAAGCAATAACTGTTCCTTTAACTTTACACTCAAGGGACATGTGAATTGGGAGCATGAGTTTCTGGACAGCAAGTTGAGCGTTTATGGCTTCAAACCAAAATACTGCTTCCGCAGCACAGAATGAGAAGGGGGGCAGAAAAATTCTGCCTCTGCAGCACAGAACCTGAAGGGGGGCAGAAAAATAAACTCAGAATGGGAAATATTTTCCTAAACAGTCACTACTCCGTGTAGAAACCAGGACATAGCCCCAGATGAGCTCAAGAACTCCAGGGAAAGATCACGGAATGCAGCGGTTCTCAATTCAGAGATAGGGGTTATGCTCCAGCCTTGTACTGTATAATCAGAATCATTTCCACTGTTATAATGTCACAGAGGGTTACTTCTTGTACATACATTGCAAGGCAACACAAATATAAACGTATATAAAAAGTATTTAGGCAATTGGCTGAAGCATAAAAACCGCTGAAGTGCAGCTGAACAGTAAAGCTGTGTCACAATGCAATGAATCCCAGCCAGCACCTTCAAGTTCTCTCCCTGTAAACTAAGCAGACACTGAAGTGACTGCCACAACTGAAAGAGGAATGGCGTGGGATTCTCTGAGACAAGAGCATGCATGGCTAGAACAGCAAGCGCTACACTATCATAGATCACATGAAGAAAGTTTATTACTGTTATTGAGATCTACACTATTGACATGTTAATAAGCTTTTACGTAAGCAGCCTCAAAATAAACCATCTGAAGACTAGGTCCTCTTTCGATAGAGGCATGCATGTGTTTTCCTATATATGAATTGTTGAGACTTGCATATCCTGGAATTAGCATTTCTTACTAATATTATTGTGTTTAAACATTGCCTGTGTCTGGTGGAGAGCTGAAGCGTGTGCATCTTCACAGCTCTCTTGCACAGCCATGCATTTGGTTAAATAGTGTAGCTATTTCATTGTGAACTTGTTTCAAATCTGTAACCCCCAATAAATGATACATGTTTCTTTTTGGCGAGATATGGTCAATATTCACCAAGTTCATGCAACACTTGCGCACAGTCAAGCACTGCAAAGTGTGCTGACCAAGGAACTCCTTGATTACAGGGACAGGCTGAATCTTGTAGGAATAAAACAGCAAGCAGCGAAAACTGAACTGCACACTAATAACACAGCTGAGATCAGCTGAGCCTTCAGTGGTCCACATGACAGAACAAACCAGGAAAACCCAAAACACCAAAGCACTGCCACTGGAATCATCTGTCAGCCCAGACAGCCCAGGACAGAAACACAAGCCAGGGAAGATTTTAACAACACTGCATCAGGTTTGTGCCAAAAACGCCAAGTCTGAGTTTCAGAAACTGGTCCTCCTCATCTCCTTTGTATATTTCCACCACTTTTTTTAAAAATCTTTCAGCAATCTGTATTGTTTCAATTTATTGATGTAATGCAACAGGACTGTTGATGCTTGAATGTTCAGCGATTGTGGTTTTTATAATGATCCCAGTTAAACCGTCTTCACTCTGTGTGTGTGTATTCTGTTTAATTATTGTGTACAGCATACATTAAAAAGCTTAGAAATACTAATCTTTTCAGTGTCAGAAAGTAAGTTTGTCACTGGAATGCAATAGGATTGAACGTCCATTTTCTCCCTAAAACAATTGCAATAGCGTCTTCTATGCCAAGCAGAATCACGCTGATGTTCACCAACATGAAGTAAACTGCTTTAAAAAAACAACACTTCAGTGACCGCAGTGAGGTTTGGTTTCTATGTGCCATGCAAACCCTGAAACAATGTTGGAAAAAACTATTAACCACTGTATAGACACCCCCCCACCCCATACAAGAAAGGAGGGTTTTTCCACCCCCGTAATAAAATGAACTGGATAAAAGACACGTATGGAGAAAGGAAAAAGGGACAGTGATAAAGAGAAGGGAGAAGAAAAAGTGGGAGAAAGGAACAGAGGAGTGAAAGAAGAGAAGAGACAGTGGTTCCTGCAGTCACTCTGGTGAGCACAGCCTCTCTGTGCTGTCCCTGTGGGTCTGGAAGCTGCTGATGAAATAATGATGGGGTCAGGGGTCTGCAGGGTCACTCCTGCACTGGGTCCCACTGTGGAGGAGTTGTCCTGGTCCGTGATGAGCAGAGGCTGCAGGGGAGTGTGAGGGGAGGATGAGAGGTCTGGGGGGTTCCTGCTGGGGGATCTTACACCGAGGAGAGCTGCAGGTTTTTGGGGGGTGCCAGTTCCAGCAGGGCTTGGACCGTCCCGGCCACCTGAGCCAGACCTTTCATCTCCAGGATGTGCAGCGGCAGACACAGCTGGGCCTGGAGAGAGGCGGACACAAACAGGGACAGGGACACACAGACAGGTGTGCACAAATATAAGGGGGGGGGGGGGGGGGTAAACACAACAATAAAAAAAGAGGAGAAAAAATGGATTTGAATGAATGGATAAATTATAATAAAAACTAAATGAAATACATCTACAATGTGTAAATTCTACAGCCTGTTAACCCTGGTGTCCAGTTTACTTTGCGTTCCAGACCAATGAGGTCATTGTCTCATTTTGATGGGTTTTAAGTTATTGCTTTGTGTGTTTTAGATTTGTATTGTTTTTGTCTCGCATGTAAATGGACACCTTTTTGGTTAACATCTTGATAGGAAAACGAAATGAGAGAATAAACTAAAAAAATAAAAGAAATGTAAGCTCAGTAAAAACAGCAGGAGAGAGGGAGGGGAGGGGAGGGGGTACAGTGGTTTAGAAGCACCTCTGTTCTGCAGGACTGGAGCTCAGTGCTGTGCCAATAGGTGGACCACACTTATTAAGACAAATAAGTTAATAATCTAATGCAAACCCAAGCTTCTTGGAGGTATCCCTGTCCAGCTAGATGATAGTGCACAGTCTTCTCCAAGGAAGATGGATTTAACTTGCCTTTTTTTTTTTTTTTAAACCAGTCTGCATTCACAGCTCACACCCAGGTGGAGACACTGAATGTGTACTTTTATAAAATGGAATAAAAACCAGTGAAAGACTGAATATATAGCAAGTTGTTTAAAGAAGAATCCATGAACTCTGTGACTTTGGGGTGGGTGGAGAGCTGGAGTCAGTAAAAGATGTTTCCAACAGGAATCACAACACCACCACATGGAAACTGCTGAGATTTTTTTAATGGGTAAAGAATCACCAGGAAGGAAATCCTTAGGAAAAGCCATCTCGGTGCACACTTTATAAAACGCAGCTCAAACACAGCTGCGCTCAGCACTCTGCTTTACACCTGCATACAGGCACGGGCCCAAAGAGATTTCCGCTCGCTCGCAAGCTGGCAGTCCATCATGAGAAAATACGAAGAACTCTGTGCTCAGCCGATACACCAACCTGGTGCCTCTACATGCTTTCTAAAACAAACAGTCATGACTCAACAGGGGCTAGGAAACAAACATCTCCCTGATCCTGCACGCTCCCCTACTGCATGGATACAAACAGGTTGCATTTATTGATAAAGCTCATTACAGAAGGAACAATATCATCATGAGGGTAATACACACGCACACAGAGCAACAGATCTCTTCTTATCATACTGTGTCCCCGTTTGAACAAACACGCTGTCACTTCATCTGTAAACACCAGGGAAGGACACAAAGGCACTGGAACAACATTAAACAATAACAGCACTGCACCAGCTTTGAGGCATCACAGCGATACGAACACACTGCAGACTTACTGCAAAGAGGAAATAATACACTTGTGTCATTTCTCATCTCTCATCATTAAAGCAGTCATTACCAAAACCTGGTATCTTAAGAGCCAGCTACCGAACAGGCTGTTTCACTCTGGGTCAGGAGCAGCTAGGAGATTCAGCAGGATGCACGGGATCAGGGGATACAAAACCTGCATTGGATTGTGCCTTTAATATCCTTGCAGGGATTGCCAAGCTATGCAAAATACTGACCCCATGCACACATGGTAAATCACACATTTAAACACAGACTCTCCCCTCCTTCACAATTCACACTCGCTCCTCTTCAGATTCATACTGAAATCCCTGCTTTTTCTTTTTTTCCCATGGTTATTATCTCATTAAACAGGACATCGTCCGATGTAACTACTAACATGGCATTTCTGTTACGGATTTTGTGTTCTTTCTTCTTCACACTGCAATAGAAAGCTATACAATCAATAGGCTGAATTCCAGTCTTACTGATCTACACGAAACAATACAGTAGTTTCCAAACACCGCAGTGCAAGGCTTTTGGTATGGATCATGTTTTCGCGTTCACATCGGGCCCGTGAACAGTTCTGAGAATACTTCAGTGTATTTTTCAACCCACTGTATGAAACATGAACAAACGAAAAGATGGTTCAGATTGGTTTCCCCCCCATCAGTGCTGTTCACAGTGGAGGTCTGGAGGATGTTTTGTGTTGAGGATTCATCACAAGCCCTTGAGAAGGAAGCTCAGGTTGCCTTCTGCTCTGACCCGAGCTGGCGTCTGTGTAACCCACGGGTTGCTTGAGGAATCGGCTACAGCAGGAACTCAAAAGTGCTACAGATGATACTTCACTTCAAGCCACAGGCAGTTAGTAGTCTAGGCTTGTTACAGGCTTACTGTCCAGACTCCGAGGAATGCATAAGGTTAGGCAGTCCATAGCAAAACTAACTGTAGCGGACACCAGCCACAGCAACCTGCCCTGCTCTCAGGGCTTAGGGGAGTGACCAACCCACCAGCTGCTCTGTCTCAGTGAAGGGGAACAGGGTGCTGGAAAGCAATGGCATTTCCTGAATTTCATTGTTAATTCAATTCAGTTTCTTGTGCTACTTAACAGCATCTGAGTAAAGTCGCCAAAAGCTTATTTGAGATGACCCCCCCCCCCCCCATCCAAAATGTGGAGGCTGCAAGGGCTGCACCTGTAAGGCGCTACTCTCATAGTATTTACATTTGATTTTTACATTGTGCTATTATTCAAGTTACATGTTATCCCTGGAATGTACAGCTGAACGACCTTTCTGTCTCATCTCCTGACACAGCTGGTGGCTTGTCCCTCTCCCCTAAGGACAGGGGTCAGACAGCTAGAAGAGCACAGACAGCTGGTAGTACAGCGTGCAGAGCAGACACATCACAGTGAGGTAAAACACAGCAAATCCGGCCAGCAGCGGCGCTGAGGCAGGGGCTGCAGGGGGGATCCTGAGAGACAGCAGCGCTTCCAGTGTCCGGTACAGGCAGAGGGGGTCACCCTGCAGCACAGCCCCCGCGGGACACAGGCTCTCCTGAACCAGGGAGCAGGAGGAGGGGTGGAACACAGAACAGAGGGAGGACGAAACATATGGGAGGGCAATGGAGGCAAGGACATGGGGAAATATTTAAAAAGGGAGAAAATATACGAGACAGATATATAAAAATAAAAGGGGGATTAGGGAGCATAAAAGACGGTCATGGGAGAGTTAATGAGAATGAGGAGGGGAGGGAAAAGAAAAGGAGAGAAAGACTTTGTTAGTTGCACCCGGAGCCAGAGGCATGCCTTGGTTATTTATTATGAAGGAGAGCAGCAGCCGGCTCAAAGCCACGAGAAAGGGGCTGCTGCTCAAGATCCATCAGCACCTTTCAGAGCACAAAGGAGTCCAGCAGTCTTTCTGAGCAGGACCAAACTGCATTTTAAATGAGAATGGAGCTTTGCTCAGCCGAGACTGAAACATCAAGCTGGAATCAGTTTTCTGATTGCTTGTTGTTGTTATTATTATTATTATTATTATTATTATTATTATTATTATTGATGATTATTATTATTATTATTATTATTATTATTATTATTATTATTATTATGAAGAATGTTATTATTTTCACTTCACACAGAGGAATTTGTCAGTAACTCAGTCAAGGTTACGTTTTCCAAACCAGCTGGTTCAAGTTTAACCCTTTAGTCCCCATTATTGGGATCTTTGTAGACATAAGTGCAAGGCAACCATTGAAAAGACTTATTCCTGTGTCTGGTCTCTCACCTGCGGCACCCCCAGCCTGCGGCACGCCTCCAGGAAGTTCTCCACGTTTCGTCGACACTTCGCCATCGTCAGCTTAGGCTGCAGCAACAGGAGAGCAAAGAGTCACATCTACAGACTGCAGCGCAACAGATACGAGCTGAAGCTAAATTAGTGCCTGTGTCAGAGACGGAATAAGACTCATTGCATAGCAGTTTGATCCATTCTTGGTTTTACTATGAGCTTAACAAGGCACACCTGTGCTTGTTACTTATACATTGGGGCTAAACCAGCTCATAGTAAAGCTTGTGTATATAGCACTGGTTCAGTTCACTTGGTCATGTGATTTCCCTAACGTATTGAGAATTATCATAAGCAGTACAAAACTCATGTACCCACGTCTAGCATTACACCTGGCATCACATCCACTGTTCTGACGCAGAATCTTTTGAACGTCTGATTTGTCAGGCAGGCAGAGGTGTTTCAGTGCTTACCACAGCGGGAGACGGCACGTGGATGCTGGACACTGACCGCGGCCGCACGTGATTGGCTAGGTGGCAGAGCACCACTCCGTCCGTCAGGGCCGCCCCCAGGTCGCTAGGCAACGACACTTTCAACCGGGACTCGATATTCTGCAGGGACAGAGAATGCAGAAGTCAGGACTGTATCCGTCAATCTGGGTAACTGCAAAACTTAAACAGGCTTTTAAAATGAGGACGGCAGGGAAAGAGCCTCAGAGGGGTTCGTGTGGAATAACACGCCCCAGATACAAGCCCAGCTGTGTGCCCCTACCTTGCGTAGCTCCTCTGCGAGAGGGGAGTCTTCTCCCAGCTCCCCATCGCTCTGCGGGCTCCTCGGCTCCTCAGAATCTCCCACTGGAGACACAGGGGACGTAGGGGACACAGGGGACGTAGGGGACAGTGTGGGGGTCACTGCTAGACGAACGAGAGGAGCTGTGTCAGGGGTTGGGGTCAGTGCTGCTCCATACTGTGAGTAATCTTGTTTCCAAGAAACACAAACCTGGTTATGATTTTATTACACTGCTTTTGTATTATTATTATTATTATTATTATTATTATAAGCTGAAAACCTGTGTGCTCTTAAGATTTCTGACTGTGTGCTCTTAAGATTTTTGAAAAAACGTAAAACAATACAACCTTATTTAATACAATCCAAATGCATTTTCAAATAGCGCTCTTCACACCATAACATCTCAGAGAGCTCATGTGTACAATACACTCCAGCTATAACCAATTATATAAAAGCACATTTAAAAAAAGAATGGCACATCCAGTGAAGGCGCTCTGGTGGAGTGCAGGATGAGCTCTATAGTCTGGACGTCGCCGGTTCGAGTCCAGGCTATTCCTTTACTGACCGAGGATGGGAGCTCCCAGGGGGCGGCGCTTAATTGGCTGAGCGCTGCCCGAGGGGGGGGGGGGGGGGGGGGGGGGGGGGGGGGTTGGGGGGGGGGGGGAGGTCGGCCAGGGTGTCCTCGGCTCACCACGCACCAGCGACCCCTGTTGTCTGGACGGGGCGTCTGTGGGCTTGCCTGTAAGCTGCCCAGGGCCTCGTTGTCCTCCGACACTGCAGCTCTGGGTGGCTGCATGGTGAGTCTACAGTTTGTAAAGAAGTGGGCGGCTGACGGCACACGCTTCAGAGGACAGCGCGGTGTGGTAGCGGTACACCATGAGCCTATCCGACTCGGATTTTTATTAACCTGGGGATTTGACCCTCTTTTGTTAGTTTTGTTAATCGTTGGTGATATTAAAAAAAAAATAATAATAATAATACAGCGTTTCGACCTGCCTAATGTCAACTGGAATAGAGCTCCACAAACGAGCAGCACAACAGCACAAAAATTGATTTAAAGAAGATCTTTGGAACAAGAGTTCTGCATTAATATTACACCTTTGTGACTAACTAGTTTCTAAAAGGAGCAGTGTAGTCAGATAATGAACAGTCGCTTTCCTGCACACACACACACAGCAGCCCTGCAAAGCACAGGCAGTCAGAGACCAGAGGTTGCAGGTTCCACACCTACCTCTCTTAACCTCCTCTCTCAGAGCAGCGCGGAACAGGAAGCTCTCAGGGCGATGGGAGGGGCTTCGGTAGGAGGGCGGGGAAGCAGGGCCAGGGTAGGGAGGCGATTGGAGGGCTGCAGGCGAGACAGGAAGCAAGTGGACAGATGAATAAACTAATTTTAAACAGAATAAGAAACTAGTCAGCATAGAGGACTTGCTAACTAACCAAATATGGGTGTTGCACATTATGATACACATGCTGCCTGCCTTCAAATTTCAGGATGTGTAATACACTGCACTGATTAAAGAAAAAGAAGTCTAGTAGTCATTGATTTATTGATTACTGAAGCCCAGGATCAATATGTTGCTCTTAAAGAGTAAGCAAAGTCAATAGAGCTGTTGAGTCTTTCTTATTGTTTTCAAATGGGTTATAAAATAAAAGTGGGATGAAATGGTGCAGAAGGGCGCAAGCAAATGATCAGATGCAATATTCCAGGCAGGTATAAGCACAGGAGCGGCGACAGGCTGGGTACAGAGATCTGCATCTGAAATCTAATCCCATCCAATCCAGGCCAGACGAGCAGGGGCAGGGGCAGGGAGAGGGGAGCCAGCCCAGCGGAGCAATCACACCAAACCACATCATATCAACCAAGACCCCTCACCAAACAGCTCTGCAAGCCACACTACTTTTACACAATTTAAGACAACACAATTTGGTAATCACATGTACTCCTTTGTCAGATACTGCATTTGTCGTGATTGTCTTTTCTTTATCCAGCAATGCAATCCAGGAATAAGAAACACGATCGTGTTTAAACAATTTAAACAGCACTTTGAACTGGGAACGCATGTGTTTGAATGGGGCTGCACTAACATGAGAACTCTTACCTGATTGGGGGAAAGAGGCACTCGGTGAAAGTGGGGATCTCTCGTTGTTCTGCTGCCGGAGGAAGGCAAAATTATTACTGAGTACTAAATATATCCCCTGGCTGTCAATAAAAAAAAAAATTATATATATATATATATATATATATATATACACACACACACACACACACACACTGATGCACAATGAAAATGCTACAGGCTAGTAAAAACAAGTTTTACATCAATAGCTCATTTACATTTTAAACAGTGAGCAGATAGGTTTGTTGATTGTTTGAGTAATATTGTTCCTTGGGATAACAAAGTACTGAGCGCTGTAGTCATGTGATTTCATAAAAAAACCAGGTGCTCAGTGTTTGGTATTTGAGTTGAGTTAAAACTGTCAAAATGAGTTAAGAATCTCTACAAATAGCCATTCGAAAAGACTTGATTTTAATTAAAGCAAGAATAGCGAAAGATACGACCATGCTCTGCTTGAGTAATGAAGATCGTCAGGTTGCTATCGAGAGAGAAGTTGCCTGGAGAATGAGATGTTCTGCCTCAACAATCAGCAGACTAGTCTAATCAGAAACCGGCTCTGTGAGGCACAGGCAACATCCTGGAAGGCAGAGGGTCTCTTCACTAGTCCACTGTCGCGGTCTTGCCGTGGCCAGCTTTTTCTCCTGACCTGTCCAACAGAACATCTGTGGGACCAATCTGCCAGTGCCATCCACAGGAGACAACCTTCACCAACTGGCTGCAGCTGCACAGAAAGAGTGACGGGACATCCCACAGCAGTCTATCCAGAGGCTGATCAGGTCTGTGCGTCAACGCTGCCAGGATTGTGTTAATGCTCAAGGAGGTCATACCCGATACTAAATTAGTAATATTTTCATTTTGACAGTGTGTCATGTTTCATACTGAAAACTTAACATGATTCTTTGATCTGTATTTTGGTTCACATTTTCTGTGATTTTGTTTAACATTTATGTTTAAAATCTTTGATTAAATCCATCAGACCCGAGTGTTGCATTTCTTTTGTGCATCAGTATATATTTATATATATCCTACGCACGCATAGATATCAGTACCGTCATTAAAGGATTTTAGAATGGCTATCCGTACAGTAAACTGACTTATGGTCCTTGTAGTTATTATAAAGGAGGTAGACTACTCCAACCCTGCATAGCAATGCCGTGGTTTGTAGTTTTTCACATTGATTACAAGGAAACCTGTTGCAGCAGCGTGCCATACCTGGAGTGGACAGCAGGGGGAGGTAAATGCTGCTGCAGGAGAGACATGAGAGGCACAACCATCGTGGGAAGTCCCAGAGAGAGACTGACAGGAACGCAAGCAGGCAGAGTGAGAGGGAACAAGGAAAGAGAGAGCAAGAAGGGGTGTTGGAGGCACAGAAGAAGAGAGAAATCTAAAAACTTGTTGTTAGCTACAGTGGTTGGTTAGTTAATCAATCAGCTACTTCATGGAATGATAAAAAAAAAAAAATGTTTTCGAAGTATAAAACCTAACATGTGTGGCAATCCATTGAGTGTCAGGGCTCGGCACAGATTTACAGTGCAGACACCCAAGCCTACAATGCTACACCTTTACACCTCAGAGCTAGGAGGTGTGCATGCAGTGACAGGGGATGCCTCCAGGTCCTATTGCTCCAAGTCAGAGGTCTATTGCTAAGGCTGACCGGACTGGAGGATGTCACTGTTTATATGGTAACAGGACTGTAGCTTTTCCTGCAGCTCCTTCTCCTATTAGATTACTCAGTGATTGTATTTACAGCTACAGTGATTTAGCCTTAACAAGGAAACAGTGGAAACGTCTGACTACTGTGGTAGCAACGCACACAATTCCTTCTACAGCAACGCTGGTTTGCTGCTGCGGATATACCATTAACCAAGCGTGCCACCCCGTAAAAAAGAATGCATCTCTATCCCATGCGGGTTTAAGAATATTACTGCCTCTATCAATTATATGCAAGGTTGTTTTTGCAATAGCCTCCCCAGCTGTGCTTGGACTGTGTGCAATGTGTCAGTGCTCGGGGCTTGCGGAATGTGCTCCCTGTGCCTCAGTCACCTGTTTGTGAGTTCCCGGTCTCCTCTTAATGGTATTGGTGTTAGTGTCTATTTCAAACACCATGAGGGGCTGACACCCATTCTGTCAAGAGTCAGCAGAGAGGAGAGAGAAAAGAAGACAAAGAGAAAGAGTTTAAAAAACCTCCATGCAGATCCAGGAGATTACACTGGTTACTGGTTAAGCATGGAAAGGGACAGCTGGAAACTGCAGAAGGCAGGAAGAGATGGGCTCCCACTTTGTGTGAATGGCAGATTGACACTAGTTCATCTGTTCTTGCGTTTTATGCTTTTTTGGATGCTTTAGAGCACCGCTATCCGATACAGTATACTCAACACTGTCCAGTGGCCCGCTGCATAAAACAGCTTCAGTGTTCCTTGAGTCAAGGCTGTTGCACAAAGCAGCTCAACACACTGATGTCAATACCCTAGTTCAGGGAAAATGTATCCTTAAGTGTTACACTTAAACTTAATACTTAAGGCTTTATCAACCAGCTCCAGGCCATTCAATAATAAAGGGTTGATTTCTGAAAGCATTAGCAAAACCATTTTATGTAAATCTGTCCTTTATGTGGTGCAGAGATGGAAATAAAACTCTTACTTCATAGCATATTCACCCATTCCAGGTTTTACTACCAGCTCGATCAGCCACAATGCTATGCAGTGGGAGTCCTGTTTTTATATCCCTATAGTAGATGGTGTCGGTTTGGTCAGCGAGACCTGGGACTGTGCCCAAGTTTCGCTCTTTCTCAGTCATGCCAAGTCATTTCAAATCATTACAGGACTGATTTAAGACAGTGTTCAGCTCACACACAAAATGTTAATGAGGCAGATCTGTAAGATGCAGTCAGACATGGAGATCGATCTGATCAGAGCCTCTTAACCCTTCTTGTGCAAGCTGCCACCCTCTCAGTTTATTCTGTCAGCTGGCACTTTGCTTGTTGCACTGCAGAACACAAACAGTACATGCTCCTAACTACGGCTCCCGTCTCCAGCATTACAGTGGCAGCGCTACATTGGCCTGTAATTCCATGCAGGGCAGCCCCTCCAGGATTGCTAATGCTGGAGAGGCTTGATCTGTTTGGAGGGGATACCAGAGGCATGCAGAGTCAGAGTCCTGAACACACACACAGAGTACAGGCAGGCAAATCACACAGGTGAGACACTGTACACCCCTACACCAAAGCGAGAAAGACAGAGTGCACAGTCCTCACTCACACTGAGCACAAACCGGGGAAGAGAGGGCTGGAACCCACAACAAGAGGGATTTTAATAAATCACTGCTAGGATCTACTCCTTTATGTTTTGCAAATTACAAATAACATATTTACTGTTTGTCTCTGCTATAATATATTTTAATATTACACAGGTCTGCTATTCACTGCTCCTCCCTCATTCTTAACTATACTAAACATTGCAGCCTCTACAGAAGACAGGTCTCTCATATGTTTCAGCTCTTCACAAAGTTATTCTAATTAATGCTTTCTTTGGACAAATGCCAAAGACTTAATAGAGAAGCTCCCGGTTTGAGCTGCAATGCCAGAAGAGAAAGAGGCTCCTGCTGGAAGCGATTGTCTACGAGGCGTGACTGATTGAGAGCTAGGTGCCCGGATCTACAGTCTAGGTTTCAGATTAGTCCACTCCGTGCAGCAATGCTCTTACCACTAAGAGTGCTGAGTCGTCTGTGTGCTGGGAACGTCTGGAGGGGAAAAGGCGCTGGGGGGGGGGGGGGGGGGGGGGGGGAGGGAGGGAGTGAAGTCAGGACACAGACACAGGGTGCAACGTTCCCCCAACTCCAGTGGCCTCAAGAGAAAGGAGGACTTCATCCAGCACCATGCCAGACCAGACTGTCAGTTTCCACTTGCGCAGGATTCGGTGGGATCCAGTGAGAGGGAGAGCATGCCTTATTCTCTGTGCAGCACTAACCACTGAGCTCTCCACTCCCATTCACAAGAGTCTCAGATCAAGCTTGTCAATGAGCTCTTCTCACCAGAGACTCTGGCAGGAGGGTTGCAGGACGGTGCTGGGGCTGCCTGCCTTCTCCATTTCAATCTACAGAACCCATCAACACAGCAGACACACAAACAGACAGACAGACAAGGACACAGCTAAGTGCAGACAATTCTTACCTCACTGTCTGTGGGGCTCTGTTTTGTGGGGCTCAGTGTCGTTTTGTGCTGCAACAAGACAAATACAATTAAGCTACAGATTGTTTTGATTCGACCTTGTTACAAGGATTGCCTTAACGACTGAGAACATATGTGAAGCATGGACCACTGAGGGGTAAGAAGGGGGAGAGGGACAGGGAGAAATAACAGAATCCCCCATTATATAAAATCATTAAACAGCATCTTTATATTGCTATCAGGGTGGATGGAGGGATGGAGGCTAGGAAGAAGTGTATTACCATGACAACATGCAGTACAGCTGAGGAATGTGAGAGAGAGAGAGAGAGAGAGAGAGAGAGAGAGAGAGAGAGAGAGAGAGAGAGAGAGAGAGAGAGAGAGGGTACCTTGAAGTCCAGGTCATTCAGGAGTGAAGAGGAGGGAGGAGGTGGGTCTACCTTGACAAAGTGCAGGACGGCCTCTCTCTGGATCTGCTTGGTCCTCTGCCTCTCCTCCTCATACTGCAGCGCTGCTAGCTGGGCCTCTCTGCGGGCTCGCTCCACCCCGGCCTGGCCTCTGTGAGAACACTGAGCGAGGGAGAGGGACAGGGTGAGAGACATACACAAACACACACCCACCCCGGCCTGGCCTCTGTGAGAACACTGAGCGAGGGAGAGGGTGAGAAAGACAGACAAACCCACAAACACCCAAACCTGGCCTCTGTGAGAACACTGAGCGAGGGAGAGGGACACGGTGAGAGACATACACAAACACACACCCACCCCGGCCTGGCCTCTGTGAGAACACTGAGCGAGGGAGAGAGAGAGAGAGAGAGAGAGAGAGAGAGAGAGAGAGAGAGAGAGAGAGAGACACACCCACCCACCCCCCTATCCCGGCCTCTGTGAGAACATTGCAATGCAGGGCGAGGGTGAGCGAGAGAGAGACACACGCACACAGACCAGGGGGGGGGGGGGGGGGGGGGATGCAATGATGGAAAATAAGACTCCCATTGAATAGCAGTTTGATTCATTCCTGAAAGTGCTATGGATCAGGAGTCTTATTTCCATCAATCCCTGGTATGGCCCACAAACACTTTATTGAAATGGGTGTCATGGGCAAACAAACAACCGATGAACAAAACGTGCAGAAAAACTCCACACACTTTTTAGGAACACTACACACAGTATTAAACGACTGCAAGTAGTTCCCAAGAGATATGTGTGCTGTACTCCTGCTAAATTATTAACCATGCCTAAACAAGCTCTTATTTGCATAGATTAGGCATATCAGCTCCTTATCAATAACACTGGGGCAGAGACTCTCAACAAGGGCATCGGCAAATAAAGAAATACTGGACACTCCAAATCGTTTTTGGAAATAATGAATTGTTTCCCATGAGGAAAGACACCTGCAGTGCTCAAAACATTACAGTCTTGTACCATAAGAGAAAAGGTCAACTATCTCCTGCTCCAAAGCCACTGCATTACCTGGTTGTAGGGACTAGATGGCGATGCACATCCACCATTCCTAAAAGGTTAAAAAGACAGGATTTAAAACATCTGCTTTATAAATGTGTTGTTGATTAAATGCATTCAGGCAAAGCTCCCAAGTGGCACCCCTGGTCTGAAATGTGTACCTGCTGGGGAGGGGATGGCATCTCTGTGAATCATCTGCTCGTAACGAATCCCTCGTGGGGCTGGCTTTCACCGGGGAACCCTGGAAATCAAACACACACACAACCCTGTTAATCCTTGTTTCAATTTTGTCTATTTTAAATAATAAAAAAAAATAAAAAAACTGTTAATTTACTCTAATCTCTCCAGTCATTCACAAGCCCAAGATCATTCACAGGTTTTGTCTCAACTAGGGCCTGAATGAAATCACAGATTACAACGCCGCCACACTTTGTAACGGCTGTGCCACTGCCATCAAGACATAGGAAACTATTAATACATCTATTCATTCTCAATCTGTCCAGAGCACATGAAACTGCATTGACTCTTCAAGACTGCAGACAGTGATGAATACTGTGAGCACAGTGCATTACGGAGTTAGCTCAAAGCCTAACTGGTTCCCAACCCCTGGCCCCTGGATCACCCCCCCTCCCAGTTACCTCGTGGCTGATCCTGCGATCGATGTATGCCATGAACTGTGAGCTGAGGCTGCCTCGATCGGCCCCCTTGTGTGTGCGTGCCTCCTCATCCTCTTCAGGACAGCTGTCAATGAAGTCAATCTGCTCCACGTCATGCTCCACTGAAAGGGAGAGACACTGTAAAGACTCAGACTGCTGCCATCTCTCCCCAGACTCTTTATACACGTGTAATGGTGTTTTATAAGCACTCTACACAAGCACACGTGCCACTGTCCAGAGGTGTTTAGTGCTTCTTTCTAATAGTAAACACATGCACGGAGAGAGAGACAGACAGAGAGACAGAGACAGACAGACAGAGAGAGAGAGCGCCCAGTGCTTTGATATTGCACTTCAGAACATGTGTTCTTGCTTTATTAATGCCAGATGTCCTGCCTGCACACACACATGGATCATATAAGGTGGCTTCAGATCAATCCAGAATTCAGCTTCACACACGGCTGAGAGCAGCGTTTGAAGCTCTGGTCTTGTGTTCCAGCTGAACGAGGGCTCTGAACTGAAACAGATTCCCAGGTGCAGTAGAACACATTTTCACAGTGGTGTCCGATGTTGAAAAGGATGTGTGATTAAGTCAGGGACAGCAGTCTGTTTAGATGTTTTCAAAGATCTGTGCTCCCTGGAGTATCTTTGCTAAGCGTTTTATTTATATTGCATCAGCTGAGTCAATACTCCACAGTGTAAAAAGTCTAACCCTTTGTGGTCCTGTGTCGGATCAGGTCCGACATTACAATGTTCCCTTTCCAGTCCGATGTCGGACTCTGTCTGACATCATCAAAAAGATGTCAAACACAGGTCTCTAGTCATTTTTTTCTACGGAAAAAGCAGAGAAAACCTTTCAATGGCCGAGTGAGTCCGATAGGAGCCAAGAGAAGCTGAAAAAAAAGGGCGGATCTGAGCAATACACATAGGCCCTGCACCACAGCGATAACATGGACATAAACAAAGAAGAGAGCTGCTTCCGCACGCGCTCAAAGAATCACAGACATTTGCAGAGCTTTTTGAAATGTTACAGTAACAAAATAATGACTTCAATCGCATTATTGAGGAGTTTGGTGATAAAACAAGTGACCAGGAGAGCATTTATCCGAGTGTCCTTTTGCTATGCAGTGCCTTTTAAACCTGTTTTACTCTGAAAAAATTATTTTAAACAGCGCGTGTAAAATAAACAGCGCATGTGAAAATAAATTGGACCCGATGCGCCTGACAAGCACTGAATAAATGGACCGCAAAGGGTTAAAGACTCATAATGGGTATTTAGACACAGCCGCTATTGTCACACAATGACATCATCGTCTTCAGCTCTCTCAGTGACACAACAGAAGGCTGTGTATCTCCCTTTAATTGCTGCTCCTCCAACGAAACTTGGCAGGCATCTACTTATCTCACTGCAATTACTGAAGAGACACTGTTCCACAACTTGAAGAGGGGACTTTTAATTGCAAATTGAAACTTCACGTGCACTTAGGACAAGAAACGGTGAGACTCATCAGATAACTAGGCTTGGCATCAGTGAGAAGTGCAGGTGCCAGTTGGTTTAGACAGATAATCACTTAACCAAACCCATTCCAAATGCCTTCTCTCAGTAGTGCACAACTCCTCCCAACCCTCCTTGGTCTAACTGCCGCCCCCCATCACCCCCAGCCTCTCCTCCTCACCTGTCCCATTGGATACAAGCGCCCCGGTCCTGCTCTCCAGGTACTGGCTCTCTCTGCGCAGACGCTGCTCCTTGATCTCCGCCACTCGCAGCGGAAGGTCTGAGAACTCGTCAGTGGGCTGGAGAGGAAGAAGAAGCTGATCAAGCAGAAAAGAGAGAGACAGAGAGCTCAAATTCAGTTTTAAACTGCCGGTTTCCCCAATTGCTAGTCAGTCATCTGTACAAATCGTTACAAAAAAAAGGAAACATATTCAACAAAACATTTCTCTATGAAAACTATGAATGCTGTTTCTCTCTCCCCGTGCCCCCTGGCCTCTGCTGTGTATCTGGGGGGGGGCAGCCCTCACCTCGTTCCCAGACCACCTGTTGTCCCCGCTGTCCACACTGTTGAACCCCGAGTCCAGCGCTCCGTACGTCTGGCTGGGGTACAGGTCTTCATGACTGAGGGACAGACAGACAGACAGTTACGTTGCTGTGTGTGTTTTCATTATGAAGTGCAGTGCCCCCTTGACATTCCCCCATTCGATAACTCTCACGCTGCACGTTTAACTCACTGTTCGGCCACGTTGACAGTAAATTGTATTTTTTTTCTGCATGAGGGCCCTTAACTAACTCATTGTTTTCAATACTCCATGCTTAAGGCAGAAAAAGAAATCAAGAAGCAGCACAGGAATCACATCCAGATGACCCAACACCCTAAAACCACCTGCAAAATACAAAAAAAACAACAAAAAAAAACACATGTAGAATTCCAACAAGCTCATTGCCCCCGTTGTCAAGTACATGTGGTTTCCATATAAAATCAGCCTATAAAACTGAACCGCAGGCAGAGAGATCCAGTTGTGGTGTTCAAGTCCTTTCACACGTCCAAGCTGTTTAAGCAAGGGTTTGTGTTCCCCCTAGCAGAGCACCCTTGTAAAGTAGCTGCTACATATCTTCATTTGGAAAGCTGTAAACAGACTGGGTATGGAGGGCGCATCTCAGTGCTGTTAATGATTTCATAATTAATAAATAAAATAAAGCAGATGGGCTAGTTATTGAAATGGGATCTGGGCAGCATATCTAATTTCATTAGCTGGCACTCTCCCGCACCCTGCCCCTAGCCACACAGCAGATGCCTGTCTGAGGGGTTAATGAGGGAGGGGGTGGGACGGACCCTGCTATTACCCATGCTGTCTGCCTCAGACACTCCCCCCAGCTGTCTCAGGCAGTGACACAGCTGTCACCAGCACTTCCACACTCTGGTTACCAGCGCTGCAGCATGTGTGAGACTGTATCAGGGGAGGGCAGTTAACGGTTTCATTGCTGGAAGTTTCAGCCACATCCACGGTCTCTCTTAAAGTGTTATTGAAGTCACTGCTTCTTTGAACTGGACTGAGACAGGACCAATTTGTATCTTTTGTCCAATGCTCGCTCTTATTTTGTTTGAAATACAATTTAAAATGGTCTGTTTAATGCAAATATATGTGTGTGTATACGACAAGGGATGCGACGGGACAAGGGAAGACAACGGTTCATGTTGTGCACACGTTCCTGGTGGACACCATACTTCACAGAGTGCTCAACAGCACAAACAGAGGTGGCACATAACTCCAAACTGACTGGCACTTACCAGGATCCGAAGGCAGCCGGTCTTCTGTCGTATTCTGGCAGATCGGGGGTGATCTTACAGGCCTCTATGTTTAGGTACTTAAATATGTGAATTTTGCCCTTTATACAGATCTGTTGAGATAGGAAAGAGATACGAGATGAGAGAGAACAGCTTTGCAGTGTGGGAGGAGCCGATAGGAGTCTTGCTCACCCCAGGGACTAGGGGCACACCTGAGCTTGTAACCTAGACACACTGTGGCTAATCACGCTTGTAGTAAAAACCTTGAATGACTAAAAGGGCTACATAATAGGTGTCATTCCATCCCTGTGCAATATAAATGTGTATGCCTGTCCAAACACAATTGATCTGCATTCCTGTTCTGTTCCCTTTCACAGCCCTAGCTCTGCAGTGCTGCTCTGCAGCAACTCACCTGTGCAGGGGGAGACTGCAGAGGGTTGTTCTCCAGTATAATTGTCTGCAGGTGCTTCAGATTCCGGTAACACACTGGGATTGTGGTGATTTTATTGCAGGAGAAATCTATCCGGACCAGTGGCAACTCTGCAAGCTCTGAAAGACAAAATGGGATTAGAGATTAAAGGTTCGTGTTTGTGTGTGCTTGGGTTTCTAATAAACCAAGCAGCTTTTTGTATAGCATTGTACAGAGCTTTTTTTTTTTTTTTTTTTTTTAAATTGACGAAAGAGGATTTCTCTTTCGTACAGTTGTAACTGCACATAGTACCACTAACACAGAAACCCTAACCGTTACAATTACAACAGGAGAGACTCATTTTATTTGCAGCGGCGGCGTTGGGATGCATGGTCCTGGGTGCACGTAAAGGGTCGCTGTGTCAGTAACAGAGAGGTTGGTTATGAAGCGAAGCGAGCACTGACCCACTGGCAGCCGGGCCAGGTGGTTTCTGCGGATGTTCAGGTCCCGCAGAGCCTCCAACTGGCCAATCTGAGAAGGCAGCGACTGGATCTCGTTGCAGCTCACGTCCTGCCGGACAAATCAAACATGTTAACCCGTGGATGAAAAGCAACAAAACAAAACAAAGAATACAACAGAAACACTCCGCAGTTAGGAACCAATCCAGGCTTTACTGAGAGTCACACATGATCTTAAATTAGACAAACCTTAGAGAAAATTTAAGATAAAACACGAGAGTGGCTCAAACAGCAATCCAACAGGAATCATCCTGCCATCACTGCACAATGACCATGTGGTAGGACAGAAGCCCTGCTTCTGTAAACAGTGAGTGTGGGGGAATGTAAGGTTGGCAAGGATGGGGTTAAGTCGGCCCCTGCCAGCAATCACTGGTGTGGCCATTCCCCAATTAGATACCCAAGTGCTAATTGGGGAGTGGCCACACGTATAAAAGGGAAGGAGAAATCCTTTGTCTGGTGGAGGGAGTTTGGAGTCGTGTTTATGCCCAGACTACAGGCATGGATTGTACTGTTTTGTTTAACATTTTATTTTGGCCCTTGTGCCTTTTTATTTTGCTCTTTTGTTTAACAAACATGCACTCTAGTGCTTAAACTGCAGCTTCCTTGTCTCAGAGTCTCTTTCCTGCCAATAACATCTGGGCCCACAGCGCTATCCTGTCACAGACCCCTAGAAACGGCTGCCTCACTGCCCATCAGCTTTGATTTCCAGCACTGACCGAGGAAAAGGACAGCACTCTCTCAACTGCTAATTAGTCTCTGCACACAATCACATGCTCATGAATTCAATTCCTTTGCAGGAGGTGGTTACTCACGAGCTCTGCGAGCTGGCGGAGATGTCCTATCTCCTCTGGCAGGCAGAGCAGCTTGTTATTGGCGGCGATGAGCACCTTGAGGGGCAGGCTGCACAGTGACCCGGGCAGGGTGGACAGCTGGTTCCGGCTAGGGGAGGGGAGTGGAGATGCTTAGCAAGCCTGCTTGTCCAGCACTGTACAGTTCAATACAGGCGCATGATGTACCTACAAAGCTCTTCTAAAGTAAGCTGTTTAACCAGCAGTACAATGCTCTTTATTATAATAACATAATATCTTTATTTTTATATAGCGTCTTTCATAGTGGACCACCATCACGAAGTGCTTTACAGAGGCAGGCTGTGCACTGTGCATTACATGCAGAGTCACTTACAATAGGACACTGATTTAACATCTCATCCGCAGGATGGAGCACAAGGAGGTGAAGTGACTTGCTCAGGATCGCACACAGTGACCATGCGCTTACAAGCCCTGGACTTTAACCGCTGGACCACACTACCTCCTATTAATCAGTTATTGAACAGCCATTTCATAAAGAAAGGTATAGTACTTTAACATCACAAACAAATCTATATCTATCTATCTACCTATACACACACACACACACACACACTCAAAAGTGCCACCTACCCAACATTTTGGTACATTTCATACTTTCTGTCACAGTATCTGTATGAGATACATATCTATACTGCTCTAATGGTACCCCTGGGATCCCTGATTGAGAGCAGGCAGCGTTACCTGATGTTCAGGTAGGAGAGTGACTGCAGGTTGAGCACCGAGTCAGGGACCTGCCGGATGCAGTTCTGATAGAGGTTCAGGCTCTCCAGGGACACGAAGTGGCACACTTCCATCGGCAGCTCTGGCAGCCGGTTCCGGGACAAATCTGAAAAGAAACCTGGCAGCTAAGGACCAGTCAAATGACTGTGCACCCCCTCCCCCCCCCTCCTCCTTTGAACTACTGCAGTTATTTTACTCTTATAAAGTCTGGGAGGAGCTCAGCTGAGGTGCACTCAGACCCACTCCAACCACAGCGCACTGTGTGTGTGTGTGTGTGTGTCCTACACCTCCACACACAGGCTGCACTTACTGCACTGCTCAGAGCTGAGATGTACTGCACTGAACTGGGCTGACAGGCAAAGCTGTGTCTGTGCCAGAGCTACAGTACAGTCAACTCCACAACACACCCTGCAGCCACTGTCAGAGCAAATTAATCTGATCTGGAGTACAGTATTTAGCCTGGCTGACCCAGGGATAATTAGTAAATAATTAGTAATAATTAGTAAATAATTAGTAAAACCAAGAATGGATCAAACTGCTGTGGAATAGGAGCCTCATTTCCATCCCTGACTGTCCTAGGATGAGTAACTCCAGCGACATGAGTGACAGGGTTAACTCTCTTTTGTTCAGTGTGCCTGTGCCAGGCTGTGTTTACAGTACACTCCCTTAGCAGCCCTGCCGGCTGAGTGTGCAGTCAGCATGCCTTCTGAGCCCTCCCTGAACTGCAGAAACAGCTGCTGTTGGTAGAGACAGCAGCCTGCGCTGCACATGCACGCAAGCACACACACAGCACTCATGACTGCCAAACCTAGACCAGTCTGTGCAAACTTTAAAAAACACACTCATATGACACTCCCTGAGCTGTGACCCGCCACTGACAAACAAAGCTGGAGTCCCTCACACATCCAGCTTGCAGTGCTCTTGTCATTTAATGTTTTCTTATGGGATGTTTGTAGCGTTCAATAAAAGCTTGCCAAGACTTGTTGGATTGGTTTGAAAATGTGTAGAAGCTTTCACCATGGTGGGGGAATGAAACACACACAAACACCCACACAAGATAATGTATCAGCAGCACAAGCCCACCAGAAACACTGCATGCAGTTCCGGTGAAAAGGTGGGTCCTAATCCTGTAGGGTTTGTGTGCCTGGGTTTCACTACCCGGTCCTGGACCTGGTGGGTTTGTGTGCCTGGGTTTCACTCCCCTAGTCCTGGACCTGGTGGGTTTGTGTGCCTGGGTTTCACTCCCCTAGTCCTGGACCTGGTGGGTTTGTGTGCCTGGGTTTCACTCCCCTAGTCCTGGACCTGGTGGGTTTGTGTGCCCGGGTTTCACTCCCCTAGTCCTGGACCTGGTGGGTTTGTGTGCCTGGGTTTCACTCCCCTAGTCCTGCAGCTGCACCCTGACCGATCAGCTTGGAACTCCTGCGGTGAGCAGCAGGGCTGTAGAACCAGGCTCGGCCATCACTTCCTAACCCTGCTCATCAAACCTCCCCCACATCCTCATTCACACCGCACACTGAGTTGGAACCCTGACCTCATGCAAACACCAGTATTTGTGAGGGAGTGAGAGTGGGTGTTCCTGTGCTGTGCTGCTGTATGCAGACAGTATCCCTTCATGCTGTGTGCAACCTTGTTTTACTGCCTCAAATTGCAATGCATGATTCTCAAGGAAGTACTGGTATGCACAGCACCAAGTAGTACTAAGCTCTGACACAATGAAGCAGTTTCTACCACGTGTTTCAGTATTGGGATGGTGGAATGCTAGAGCACGGAACCCCTCCCTGCTGTAGAGTTAGTGCAGCAGAGTAACAGCTCTGTCTCTGCCTCCATCCACACTCTATATTTAACTGTGCAGCTGTGAGAGGAAAGGCAGGAAATGCACTTCTCAGACAAACAGCAGAACCAGTTTCCCTTCACTGTTTCCACAGCGTTCTCCTTCCCAGCTGCTGCAGCAGCAAGGACCCTTCCCAGATACTGCAGGTACTACAGACCCTACATAGCACTCCACTAGGGGCATCCTTACACACACAATCACACCGCTCCACTACCCACAGGGACAGAGACAGTGAGGACCCTTCCCAGACACATCAGGTACTACAGACCCTACATAGCACTCCACTAGGGGCATCCCTACACACACAATCACACCGCTCCACTACCCACAGGGACAGAGACAGTGAGGACCCTTCCCAGACACATCAGGTACTACAGACCCTACATAGCACTCCACTAGGGGCATCCCTACACACACAATCACACCGCTCCACTACCCACAGGGACAGAGACAGTGAGGACCCTTCCCAGACACATCAGGTACTACAGACCCTACATAGCACTCCACTAGGGGCATCCCTACACACACAATCACACCGCCCCACTACCCACAGGGACAGAGACAGTGAGGACCCTTCCCAGACACATCAGGTACTACAGACCCTACATAGCACTCCACTAGGGGCATCCCTACACACACAATCACACCGCTCCACTACCCACAGGGACAGAGACAGTGAGGACCCTTCCCAGACACATCAGGTACTACAGACCCTACATAGCACTCCACTAGGGGCATCCCTACACACACAATCACACCGCCCCACTACCCACAGGGACAGAGACAGTGAGGACCCTTCCCAGACACATCAGGTACTACAGACCCTACATAGCACTCCACTAGGGGCATCCCTACACACACAATCACACCGCTCCACTACCCACAGGGACAGAGACAGTGAGGACCCTTCCCAGACACATCAGGTACTACAGACCCTACATAGCACTCCACTAGGGGCATCCCTACACACACAATCACACCGCCCCACTACCCACAGGGACAGAGACAGTGAGGACCCTTCCCAGACACATCAGGTACTACAGACCCTACATAGCACTCCACTAGGGGCATCCCTACACACACAATCACACCGCTCCACTACCCACAGGGACAGAGACAGTGAGGACCCTTCCCAGACACATCAGGTACTACAGACCCTACATAGCACTCCACTAGGGGCATCCCTACACACACAATCACACCGCCCCACTACCCACAGGGACAGAGACAGTGAGGACCCTTCCCAGACACATCAGGTACTACAGACCCTACATAGCACTCCACTAGGGGCATCCCTACTCACACAATCACACCGCCCCACTACCCACAGGGACTGTCTTGAGTCTGCATTTATTTATTTTTACTGTATTATCTCTGCAAACCAGCCCAGACTTGGCATACTGTACTGTACTCTGTGACATCTTTGAACCCCAAAACAGAAACAAAAAAAGCTGTTTAGATCGCCTACCTTTTGTTTTAAAAAAAAAAAAAAAAAAAAACACCCCAGCAAACAGGATCTCTTGCACACAGGGCAATACTTCTGAGATGACCTAATGCTGGAAGAAATACAGCAAGTTATAACACACAATGGGGACAGAAATGCCTCTGAAACAGAGTCACGCAAAACCCTTGGTTACACTGTAAAGCTTTACAATTACAGGCCAGTCCAACCTGCTCAGCAACCAAACAATGAACATACAGCACAAGAGCCTTGGGCCAGGAGGGCAGGACAGGGAGCAGGAGCAGCAGCAGCTAAACACTTGAGAGACAATTCCACATTGTACTCTGTGCTCTCAGTGCTGGGAGGACACACACACACACACACACACACACACACTGAGGTTACCAATGCTACGAAGAGGCTTCAGGAGCTGTGTATGTGAACTGGAAAGCAATGCAGGTTTCATTTATTGAACCCTGACTGCAGAGTTGGGGGGGGGGGGGGGGGGGGGGGGGGGGGGGGGTGAGAATGCTGGTCTTTAGGACCCTGGGGAGCAGGATGGCTTGGTGGGAATGCTGTTTTTGGAAAGTTCCCTCTTGTTTACTGCAGTCTGCCTGCCTGACCTTGTCCCAGATACACAATCCAGCCCCTGCAGCACACAGGAAATGCAGCAATATCAGGGGAGGATGCTCTGTCTGCACGCATACGCACACACACACAGAGGAATGCACAGCTAATCACCTTCACGGTGCAGTTTCTTGTGCTCCAGTATTCAGAGTGGAGTTTTTGGGTGTGTGGCTCGGTGATTACTGTACAGCCACTGTTCCCCTGTGCGTGCCACTTGGTTGCAAAACTGGGACTGCCGATAAAGTGGACAGACTCAGTGCACTGGTAAAGCTCCCTGCTCGCGCCTTCCTGCCACTGGGTGTCACATCGTTCTGCCTTGCCATTCACCCACCTCCCTCCCAGGTTATATTCAGTGCAAAGCTGCATCCCCGGCTAGCAATGTCAGTGTTTCATTGGTTCACAGACAGAGCCCGTGGTAACCCCGGGCAGCCTGAGGCTATCCCAAGGCAATGACATCACGGCCCATTCTTCAGTGAACACAAGCCCTTTTTCTAGGCTCTGTGCTGCACACAGAGAGCTGCTCAAAGCAGGATAGGGCAGAGCTCACTCTCCACCCCCTCACTGCCCCCCACTGGCACAGTGCTCCGAGAGAGAAAGAAGGGCTGCAGGCTACATAGCAAAGCAACATAGCAAGCGCTAAAATGTACAGGTGGCTACTCACACATGGAAAAAAAAAAGAAAACACTCAATTACTTTCCTTTCTTACCTACTTAAATGTAACACCATAATAACTGATATCACAACTGATACAAGAGGCAGCTAGTTCCAAGAGATTTTTGTTAAGTTCTAGTTCAGGTGTGTATTTCTTAACAAAAAGCTGCGCAATTTCCACTGCAGCAAAAGCTGTGCAAATCTGTTTGGACCATTATCATTAGCTGTAACGCATGGGCCAGCAGCAGCAGCACCCTCTGCAATGTGAACAACCACCTTTATCTTTGGTCACAGCACGTCCTCCTGCTTCTTACCAAGTAGGTGATGAGTTTTTAAACAGACAGAAATAAACTATGTGTCTCTGAGATGCACCCAGTGAACACACAGCACAGAGCAGAGCACAGAGTAATTACAAACAGTCTGCACTGGGGAAGCTAGTCATTCCTTAAGAGGGGCGGAGGCTGGCCAGCCATGCTAATTAAAGTGCACAGCTGAAAGAGCTTGAGTTTGTAGGCTGGTTCCTGCCCAGCAGGCAGCATCAGTCTCTACTCCAGCACCACTGCTGTCTAATCACGGACAGGGGCATGACTGTCCTCCAGCAAAACAAATGAAACTAACTGCAATAAACTTTAGAGAAGCCGTCACCAGATGACCAAGCAGGCGAGTTCAAAGTGGTGTCCCTCGAGTGGACCTGTAAGCGTAGGTCTGCTAGTGCACTTGGGATCTTTGTTTCCTGCACTGTCAGCGTAAAGCAAAAAAACGACAGTTTCTAGTTTTAGTTTAATAAACATTAAAGAATAAGAGTGGAGAGATAGCCATCTTGTGTAATTGCGTGTTTTTGGCAGGAATGGTGTGAAGGTGAGCTAGCTGCAGTTGAGAGGAAGTATCCCAGGCCAGAAGGGGGTCGGTGCTTCCTCTGTCCTGGCTGCTGTTCAATTTGGGATTTCCTCACACTCAGCGAGTGTGGCTGCTGTGATCTTTCAGCTGAACAAACACTCAGACACATCCAGCTGCTGCCTGGCAATGCTGCAATCAGCCAGCTGACCGGTAAGAGATAGGCTCTCTCAGGCACCAGCTGCAAGTTTACTTGACTAATCAGCAAGGGGGCAAATCGACTCTGGGCTCTACAAAATGTGTCCCAACAGCTTCATTTAAAGTGTGGTAGTAACTACAGGAGGGTTTGGATAATCCACGGGTTCCATACAGAGTCTCAATAAAGCAGGATCACACAGCTACGTGGAAAGGGACTCTCTATCTCTCTAAAATAAACAAAGCATGGGGGAATAACAGGCAAGTGAGTACAAGAGGACGAGCACAGCAAAACCAAACACCGGCGTGTGCTGTGGAAAGCCTTGCCATGTGGGTGTGTTTGCAGCCCTGGGACGGGCTGCAGGCGAAGGTGACACCAGTGGTCTGATGGCTGATTTCTTGTTTATTTTAAAAACGGAGAGATGAACTCCGCTAGCAGTCAGCTGGGATACTGCCAGCTACCGATTAGCAACAAACAAACAGAGGTTTAACTGTTTCACCGAATGCACTGCTGGGCATACAAACGTGCTCAACCACACAGAGCCCCAAATGACACGGCACGCATCTGATGGCATGTCGTTTTCAACTGCATGTCTATTGTAGCATTAATAACAGCACAGACAGATCTGGTTAGAAGCACTCACTACACACTCAAATAAAACACAGGTGGCTGTCAGTTAGTGTTGCAGGCTATGTTTTGCCTAATGGCTAGCCAACGATAGTGACGTTACAGTACAGTACAGTACAGGAGACAAAACCCAATTGGGGGTGGTGTGGGGTGGGGTTATTTATACATACAATACTGTAATAATAGCACAGGATCTGCTTAAATCATAAACAATATAAATGTGCATAAGAGACACATACTTTTAATCAGCCTGCTCTCCATGATCCAAAACCAGTATTAGAAAACACATGTGTGCTGTTAGTGTGTGTCTACTGTCCGTCCTGTGCTGCTTCTTCTGAGTGGAGCATTGACTACTGCAGGCAAGGAAACAGCCTGAAGCTGTTCACTCACAGCCACATTCCAGAACGCGAAGTTTCAGTGCTGTGACTGTATAGTTTAGGTATTCAGAGTTGGGCTGAGGCTGCCTAAACTCAATTTGTGAACGCGTTATAGCAGTTAGTGACGCGTATCACCCACTGCGTCACCCCTGCGTGCTTTGGGTCCAAATGAAAGAGTATATGTGAAGACTGCACGCTGCTCCCTATTCCCCAGCACTGAACTGCAGCTAGCACAGCAGCAGAGACATTAAACACAAACTAGACAGTTCTGTCTGTCTGTCTGTCTAACTATAACTAGAGCTCACTGCGGTACAGCTTCCCAGGCAAGCCAGGGGACGAGGGGACAAGAGAGAGAGAGAGAGAGATTATGTTCATGAACTAATTTATAAAGTACATTATGCAACTGCATACTTGGTTGGTCCCCCAAGCGATTTGAAAGTTATTTGAAAGGACTGCCATGCCTTGGGAGCATCGTTCACACGGGCTTGGAAATCCTCAGAACGTTCAGCCTAAATGACATTGTGATAAAACAACATGACAAAGCATTAGACACTATATAAATGCGTTGTCTTGTGGCGTGTGTGTGTGTGTAGGAATCACAGAGCTACATTCATATTCATGAATACACCCTTACTATGTTCCATAACTCTGGAATTCTGTTTTCAAACACCAAGAGACTCTATTTCCATTGCATATGCTTTACACAAAGTTACGGTTGCTTTAATGCATCTTCGAGCTGACAACAGGCTGCTGGTTTGGTTTCCACAGTAAGACTATAGTTTGAAATGTAGGAGATTTACAAGAAGACATGTGAATGTTGCTTCAAACATGAACAACCAGCTATTTGTACATTTTCCAAACAAAACTACAGTTCAGTAAATACAGGGCCTGCAGATATGTGTACTAAGCTCGAATTGTGCAAAGATTTCAAAGCTGGTCATCTAGAAAATGGAAATGAAAGATGCCGTTTTTAAATGAAGCTGTTTAAAGGTGTTTACAAACTGCAGATGTCTAAATCTGGTCTGTAGTCTTTCAATGCAAGGGAAACAGAACGCTATATAAAAAGGGCGGGAGAGAACTTCATGATTTAATCGTATAAAAAGACAATTCAATTGTTCTTTAGTCATGAAATATGCTGATGTGCTTGGTTCTTATGGGGAAGAAGCCATCACTGAAACAATGAGAGTGTGCCGCGTCATCGGACCACGAGCATAGCATTTTCATAGTGCAGTGCCGTGTGTGTTTGTCCATTAGGGCTGTGAAGGTTTAAACATGTAACTATTAAATGAAACTAGACATTTTTTCAAATTTCAACCGAAAAGGTAGTTGCTAAGAGGATTCCTTTTTTTTTTTTGTTTACATTAGTTTCACTCTTTATAATATCGTGATGCACTGTAAACCTCCATAATTCAATACTTGTGGAAATTCATGTAAATGTTTAAATGCAAGAGTAGAATATAAAAGGCAGTTATAAATACTAAACCATGTCACCGTGAAAGTGCATGTGAGAGTAAACGAGCATGAACAAACGTTTTAAATACAGGAATGGAAATAAGACTCCTGTTGCACGGCATTTTGATCCATTCCTGGTTTCGCTACGAGTTTAACAAGACTCGGCTGAGCTTGTGGCCTATACACTGGGGTTAATTATTAAAACCTGGAACAGGGAAAACTACTATGCAATGAGAGTCTTATCCCTGAAATGCCTGATCTGCCAAATACAGGTTTCCAGCCTTAGCGTCAAAGCACACACATGATTCTGAGATCTTATTTCCAAATGGCACAGGGTCCTCGCTCTGCCAGCCCTGAGAACCCTCCACTAGCTACATCCTGAGAATGTGTCTAAGCCTTCGCTTTGGAGAGACAGTGCTGTGAAATTCGCTGACAGCCACTGGCGAGAGCAGTAGTGGTTGTAGTAGAAGGATGCTGACCATTTAGCTCAGAGAACTTTTGGAAGGGAGGATGCTTTTGTACATAAAGCTCCTCATGTGTAAACAATCTGGGAACCAGTTTCTGGTGAAGCAGAGTGCATATCAGGAAAACTGTACAGTACTGGAGAATCAAGTAAACTCATTCAGAAAGCATGAATCTGGCATAGGCAAGAGCACTGATTATAAACTAATGGGACGGATACTTTAATCACTGGGAGGGTAACAAGGAGTACATACTGTCAACCGAACTGAAACAAAAACACCACCTCAGTACGCCTTGGCAAACCTGGCTTCCTCACACACTATAGTCTGTATACGATTATACGCTGCGTCTGTCTTGTTTACTACGCTAGTTAAGCAGCGAGTGTAATGCAGCGATTCCTGCACGCCACAATTTTAATAAAGATCATTCTTGACAATCTGGCAGAAGCCATCCTACTGTCAAGCAATCACGAAAACCATTCCAGTCTGGGTTGCATCTGTAAGTATGCGACCAGCTGACGCTCGGTTTCACAATAACAAGCACTTGCACACGCAGAAACACATACAGCACCTGCGATTAACAGCGTACTACTACTGGACATGACGCTGTGCACACTGCAGCCTAGCAGGTCAAAATGCCGTTTATAGGCTTTTCCTTTTGAAAATGTCACTTCTTATTTTGTTCAATGCACAAAAAAAGAAACTAAACGGTGTTGTATGTAATTGACTGTACAGCGACTGAACGTCCTTCTGCAGTCGACAATACCAACATGGACTACAGTGTTTTTAATTTGTTTTAAATTAAAAGACACCGGCCCATGCTGAACAGTGCATTAATGCATGCGTTAATGCAAAGCAGTGCCAATGCAATCTGAACTCAATGTGATGCCACTGACAGATCAGTAACACTTACCGGATCAACACACCAGCAGAGTACTTAACTTAATTCATTAAAAAAAAACAAAAAAAAAAACTTTATATAGTAAAACTTTATAGTAAAATATCGCCACCAGCTACTTCGTAATCATTCTGCAAACAGAAACTCCAATGCAATAGCCGGTAAAACTAAGCGCTACAAATAGCAGAAAGTGGCTAGTAAACAAATCTTCTAGTACAGTGACAGCAGATTGGTCTGTGTTTTCATCAAGACGTCTTATACAACAACATCCCAGCCACGTCCCCTCCAGGGCTCAGTTCAGCTCGGTCGCGTTTTAACTGTTCGTTAGTAGCAATACACATTGCTCTTGTAAACCCCGGCTCCCGTCACTCCCTACCCCGGTCCCTACCCCGGTCCCTACCCCGGTCCCTACCGGCCTGAGTCGTATCGGTCAGGTCGTGGTTTGCGGCGCTTCTCGGGAACTCCTTCAGCTTCCTGCCGCTGAGGTTCAGCGAGCCCGTCACGGACGCCTCGTCCAGGGCCCGGTCCAAAGAACGGTTCCATGACGCAGGTCCAGCTACCCCGTGGCCGTTCCCAGTCGCTCCGGTCCCGCTGTTATTGTGGCCGCCAATCCCAAACCCGGGACCGGGACTCTCGACAGACATCAACACCACAGCCGCCATTACACAGCTAACTCCCACCAGCTGGACTCACAGTGCGGCTGCGCGGCCACTGAGAACCCTGCAACGCCACTGGCACGGAGCATGCGTGCTGAGGGGGGCCGACTGCTGGCAATAGACATGCGCATTGCAGAAATTAAAAACCAAGCGCTGCCTGTGATCCAGGCATGAGAAATAGTTTCTCTTGCCAGTTGTTTTCGAGTGCCCTTTAACTACCTTCAATGTGTACCACGTACCACCTCCCAAAATCCTGCAGCCTGGAGTACTGAACTGTCTTATTGTATCTGTTTTATAGTACAATAGTAATAACAAAAACAGTGTATTCCCTCCCACAGCAGGGAATAATAAACAATAGTCTGGTACCATGCGTTGCTGTATTAGCAAATATAAGAGGGTGGGAGTGAATTAACAGCAGTGTTAGAGACAACAGCACAGAGTGAAACTTAACATTTATTTTTAAAAAAGTTTTTTTTTGTTTATTCAGAATTCAACACATTATTATTTTTTTTTTTGTGCAACAATTACTGCAACCGTAACAAACAGGCACAGGGGCAAACGTCCCCAGTGCGGGCAATCAGCCAGCTGAACACAAAAGGGCACAGCTCGTCTCAGAAGAATCGCAGAACCGGGTGCGGGTGTGTGCGCCGAGAGGGGAGAACTGCTGAAGAGAGCCGCAGCAGACTCCCAGCTTCTAAAAGGGCACTTTTAAAACACAACTTAAAACAAAAAAGCAAAACGTGCTACTTGTTGCGCTTATTTAAAAAAAAAACACAGATAAAATAAACTACTTCTTATTTTTTTTATCCTGCCGTTTCACTGCATTAGGGGGTGTTTTTGTTAAGATTTCCCCCCACCAAGATGAAATACAGAAAACTGCGTGTCTCCATCTCTCTCAACCCAAGTCCTTATCTTCTGCATCATTATTAACCTCGAAACAAAATCCCAGCTGGCACTCTTTTTAACATTGTACAAAGTAAGGGTTCCGAATCACAAATCTGCTATATCACTGTCCTGAATAGGAAGGGAAGCTGCTCCCTGCAAGTTGTTTGGTGCGAACTTCAGTGGTGCGTGGAAGGCTGGCTGGCGTCGCTCTTTACCCCACTGTAACAAAGCGGTTCCCTTTACTCTGAGCGACAGCCGTCCTCTGATCCTTCAGGATTTTAAACCGCTCATTCAGGGTCAGGGCCGTCTGCAAAGAAAGGCAATGTTAACAGGGTCACATGTCACTTCAAATCTTTCCCTTATAAACCACATCGAAAAAAAAAATCCAGTCTATTCTATACAGTGTGAAAGACTGCAGTTTAAAAAATAGAAAACGATATGACACAATGTCAAAGCAAGCCGGTCTAGACTAAACGAACACAGGGACCAAACATATATGCCTTAATTAAATAACGCGGCATATTACTCTTCTCTTAAAAAATCCTGACAAGTGGATCCCAAAGGCAGAAGCCTTCACAGCGGTCTGTTCTCTGGGCTGTAGTTACACAGGCTTTGCAAGGGGTTCCAGTGGGCATACCTGCTTCCCCATGCTGCTGATGTCAAACTCCAGAGGCACTCCTTTGGGGACTTTCTTCTCCTCCAGCTTCAGGGGGGCAGGAGGCATCGGGGGGCGCAGGACCCGTGGCCTGGGGGGGCTGTAAGGAAGCAGCGGAGACCTTGGTTAGTAATCCGAAGAGTTGTTTAATATGCCCCTTCAGTAGGCAGACTGGCTGGTTTTCAGCGAGACCCTTCTTGAATTCACCATTTTTGGTGCAATGCTGACCCACTGATTCACCAGAAGTATTTGTTTTCTTCAGGGTGTACACCTACTCGACTGCAGGACGACACTTACTCTGGTGGCACTATTCTGGCAGTCGGGTTGTCTATGGATACAGTCAATATGCCTCCATCTGTGGTGGATGTGCGCCATCTGGTGACAGAAGCAAAACTGTTCAAAGCTGAAGTGTTATATTCCTCGGGGCATGAAAGCAAAACAAAATCATGTTTTTTTTATTTATTTATTTTTTAATTTATTGTAGAGATTTGAATGTATTTTTTATGGCCAAGTCATCTATTTTATAAAGTGCAGATTTACAGGGTTAACTGGTATGCGAGACTTACTGTCGCGTTCTTTGGGTTATTGGTGGCTTGCTTTGCACTGTCGGCAAATGAGTCTGAACCTTAGGATGACAAACAGGGAAGAACAGAAGCAAGTTAAGCAATGATGTGGATCAATAGAATATTCCAAACAATGAGCAATTAAAAACCAGCCTGTACAGGCTAACAAACAAACTTGCAATCTTACACCACAATGTGGTACTTCTTTCTTGCAATGTTCTCTGAAACACTGAAGAATCAACAGCCCTTAGTCTCAAAGGATTCCTGGTTTAAACTCACATTAAATACAACAGCAGTAGATGTCACAGGGTTCAGGTACAGAAAGGAACACAGAACGATCTTGGAAACGAAGTCAAACTGCCACCTGGTTTGTGTGCAACAGTGTGCTAACAGCAGCCCTGCACAAACACAGGAGGAGGATGTTACCTTGAGCCCTCTCCTGGACAGGAAAGTGGCCTGACGCAACTCCTTCTGGGTCTGGTGAGCTGGGGGGCGATGTGCTGCTAGTGGTGGGGCTGCTGGCCTGGGGATGCTGGCTGGCAAAACATTCCTGCAAAAAGAAACACCAAAACGCTGTCACACATCTCTTCACCCCGTGCTGAGGATTTCAAAATGCACATATCAATTTACAAATTCAATTTACAAATTCTAAAAACCAAACACGCTTAATTATTCTGGCTCTAATGCTCTGGTGTCGTGCCCTGTGTGGTTTAAGGTTCCAGTGCTCACCTTCTATGCTCGACAGGCCCTGTCACAGCTGGCAGCTGCCTCCTCTGTGCATCAGTTTGTGTGTAAGGGGGCATCCTTCTCTGCAACCCAGGATGGGCTCTCTGGCAACAGACAGAAAATAAAGAAACTAGAGGATATGATAAACTAAAACAACGACATCGCAAGCAGCAATTTCAGAAAAGCTGCACCACAAAATGTTGTGATCTTTCCATCTCAGACCTGCAACAAGCAATCAGAGGCTTGATACACTGACTACAATAAACGAGCATGCCTTCTTATTTCCTTCACAGCCACTTCATATGGGGATGTTAAATTGATTCTAGGGATGTTTCTTCAGGGTACATGAGCCTCCTTCTTTTTACCATCTGAGTGAAAGCCGGTCTGTTTAGCGGGCTGATTCCTTTCCGCAGCACTCCAGGTTTTCTGGCAGCCAGCCACGTGACCATGCCCTGGGCACGCCTTTTCCCCACGGCAGGCAGCAGCTTCTTCCCTTGGACTCCCAGCCTGTTGATCCCTAGGCCTGGAACACAAATCCAGTGAAGCGTCAGGCACATACCAGTGCAGCTTCTTGAGGCATGAATTAACACTGCCACTGCATTGCAACTGTGAAACACTTCCATGCTTCATTATGAACTGAAGCCAAACAAGCTCTGAGATTGCTGTACGAATTGTAAAAAACATCTGAAGGACAGTTTATGAAAAACTAGTATCTCTAACGGTGTCTGGAGTCTTTAAAAATGTGTGAACTACCAGGTGTTATTATTCAAAACATGGTGTGGCCGCATTAAACCCACCACAGCAGGGTTTGAAACTTGCACTAGCCCTGCACCCAGTCCTGTGTATCACAGCTTCCCTTGATTAGCTAGATTACTGAAACAATCAGGTGCCAGTAGTTTGAACAAACAGGCCCCTGGTAAATATGCTCTGAACTAATGGCACTTCATGCCAGAGAGAAAATGTATTTAACATTAAACTCCTGGGTGCTGATCATTTCAATAATACACTTCACTGAGGGTAGTTCTGAACCCCAGGTGTGCAGCAGTGCTAGTGTGAGTTTCCAACCCTGCTCAAACTCCTATCTTTTCAATAACAGACTTCATTGAAGGTAGTTCTGAAAGCCAGGACTGTGTGCAGCAATGCTAGTGCAAGTCCCAAGCGCTGCCGTGGTCGATGTGCTCTCCCCACCTCTCTGCTGCTGGGTCCCGCGCCATGCTGTTCTCGGAATTGGAGGTGCTGGCCAGCCCGGCTGGAGCTTCCAGTTCATCCTGGGCTTCCCCTGGGAAAACCGGGTCAGCTGGAGGTTCCTCTGCTCCTTCTTCTTCAGCCTGATTATATCATCTGCAATAGGACAACATCACAATCCAGGAACAGAAATGAGGCTCCCGTTGCACAGATCCGCAATTAGCAAGGAGGCAATTTGTCTGGTTTCAAATTATTGTAAGCAGTATCACCCGAACATACCAACGTGTAACCAACATAACCCACTTCGTAAGGAAAAGTAAAGACAAATATTATTATCATTATTATTATTACTATTATTATTATTATTATTATTATTATTATTACAGAATTCTAAAATGAGGGTTGGTGCAAAACAAAGTCACACACACACAAAAATGTGACCTTGGATTCAAAATATTTGGAGCAATGCACGATGAAGGTAAAATCAGTCAAAAGTTTTATTCAAGATCCATCCATTGACTGTACATTTATAATATCAAGTAAAGAAAACAAACACCTTAAACTGGCCTCAGTCTATCCCGGTATCACAACAGGAGTGCTTGCTGGCGATTTCTTACTACTGGCACACAACCGCTGTGCAAACCGCTGTGACTGGAAAACATCCCTAACAGTAAGACAGACTCACTCACAGACAAAGCCCGTACCATTACAACCTGTTCTGAACTTGTTTTACCCGGCTCGGTGCATGGATGGGTTGGTTGTTGCAGCGGTAGCATGATTAACACTGCAGATTGTAGTTTACGCATTTGATAAAGCGCACAGACAAACACACAAGTACGCAGCTTCCTTCTAGTCTCGTTTTTAGGATGGTGGTTTGTTTCACGCAGGTATCCCGCACTCAGCAGATGTCCAATGCACTTCCTTTTCATTTATTTTTGTAACACCTCTCCGGTTGCATGTTGGTGGGTCACGTCGAAACCGTGGCAGCTGCTGTAGTTAACCTCAACTCCAACCTCCGCGGGCCCTGGTATCTCATTCCCAGTCAGTCACATATATGACATCACACAGCTAAAAAACACTCTGGGTTTCTGTCCTTACCCAGAGACATGTCAATTTTATCCAGACCCTCTGAACTGCTGTTCCGCTGATTAGCGAAACCCGGCCCGTCTCCGCTCTCGAACCCGTTCCTTCTCATACCGATTTTTGTATTTTCCAAGTATATGTTTAACTAAATGCAGCTGCACCATCAATAACACCAGTAGCTGTATTAGTAAAGCCTCCGCACTTTCTCAGCTCAGTCGAAACACCGCAACTCCTGAGACCACTCGCCCAGCACCTCTTTGCGCATGTGCAAAAAAACAACACACGTCACAACGGCAAAGGCCCTTAAAACTAATCTCATTGAATTCTGGGAAATGTAGTTTACAATACTCTTGTATACCTATAGGTTATTTAAAGCCAGTCGCATGTACATTATGTAGCAGATTTTATTTTAGAACAAAATGTATAGTCATTTAGTGAGTAAATAATTGTTCTATTTTTACAAATGGTCTTTTTCTCTTATTGTCTTCTAGTTTTACAATTAAAACCTCTCTTCTAGGATGCCAGTATTTCCAATATAACGCAATGGGATAAAACAGAAAAAAAGAAATGTAATAAAAAAAACATAATTTTCAACTCTTTTCAACATGAAAGCATGAAAGGGTTAAACAAATTTCTATTTCTGCCTCTCAAAACAAGGCGTGACCCAGCACCGCGACACGTGTAGTTCGCGTTCTCGCACAGCACGCTGGTAGGTGTAGTTTCAATACGGCGTCCGGAAGAAGGAAGTGTTCAGAGTGACCTCAGCGTTGTGCTGGTCAGACTCAAGACAAGAGAGCAAAGGTTTCGAATGTGGGGGGGAAAAAAACAAACAAACCCAAAACACATTCACAGTAATGATTGATTAAATAACAACACCGCAATTATGAGCGGTTTTACAAAGAGGACGAGCGCGGATTGTTTGCAGCTGGGGTTCCCTCTTGCACCGGGAGACCTGGATGTAACGACGGATGAGATCGAGACCAGGAGGTAATAATACACTCATAATAATATATATATATATATATATATATATTCCTCCAAGTTGCGTTTCTGCCGATTTCTCGAAAGACAGCGTTGTTTATCCACGGTGTATGTCTAGGAGGAAGCACTGTGTTGTTTTAACAGCTGCAGTAACGTCGTTCGTATTTTCAATTGAGTGCCGTACACAGGATATTAATAATAATAATCTTGCTGAGGTAAATGACGCGGCTCCACTGCATAACGAAGTTGCATTAGAAAGGCACATTGTGTTGTTTCGTAGCCGTACCTGTGGTTATAATTGAAATAGTGTTTTGGTATTCCTGCTACCGCAGTTCATATTATACTGCCAGTAAGAAGACTGCTGCTGAATTCAGCGCTGCAGAAATATCCATGCGTATTATTATGGGTGGTTCTATTAGCAAAGTGTTTAGTGCAGCAGCGGAATCGGCTTCCTTCGGCGCAGTTAAAATCAGACTGGGAGTAACACTGGCCTGAAGTGGGAGGGAATGTGTCACCTGAGGTTCTCCCCTGGGCGGGGACCGGCTAACCGAGCGAGGCGTGTGCTGCTGCTGCTCTGTGCGGGACTGCGGGAAGAGACAGGCCCACGCATACTGCTAAGTTGTACGTGGGCCCGGCTTTCTTTTTCTTTTTTATAATGTGTGTGTGTGTGTGTGTGTGTGTGTGTGTGTGTATATATATATATAACAGTGTTACTCATCTAAGTTTTTTTTCCACTGCATCAATTGCCGTGGAAAGAACTGAACTTCAACTCGAGACTATCGTGATGGAAATAAGACTCCAGTTGCATAGCACTTTCACCCATTCCAGCTTTTAATACGAGCTAGATTAGCAGGTAACAAGCACAGGTGTGTCTGATTAGACAGTTGTGTGTTAATGAGGGTGACTGTGCGAGAGTCAGTTGTGCTGTTAATGAGGGTGACTGTGCGAGAGTCTAATGAAACAAGCACAGGTGTGTCTGATTAGACTCAGATTAAACCAGGAATGGGTCCAACTGCAGTATTTTCCTAGATTCGTGTGATGAGGAAGTGGAGTGTTGGTGCAGTAGTTCTTTTTGTGTGACTGTGAGAGTCAGTTGTGCTGTTAATGAGGGTGACTGTGTGAGAGTCAGTTGTGCTGTTAATGAGGGTGACTGTGTGAGAGTCAGTTGTGCTGTTAATGAGGGTGACTGTGTGAGAGTCAGTTGTGCTGTTAATGAGGGTGACTGTGTGAGAGTCAGTTGTGCTGTTAATGAGGGTGACTGTGTGAGAGTCAGTTGTGCTGTTAATGAGGGTGACTGTGCGAGAGTCAGTTGTGCTGTTAATGAGGGTGACTGTGCGAGAGTCAGTTGTGCTGTTAATGAGGGTGACTGTGTGAGAGTCAGTTGTGCTGTTAATGAGGGTGACTGTGCGAGAGTCAGTTGTGCTGTTAATGAGGGTGACTGTGTGAGAGTCAGTTGTGCTGTTAATGAGGGTGACTGTGCGAGAGTCAGTTGTGCTGTTAATGAGGGTGACTGTGTGAGAGTCAGTTGTGCTGTTAATGAGGGTGACTGTGCGAGAGTCAGTTGTGCTGTTAATGAGGGTGACTGTGCGAGAGTCAGTTGTGCTGTTAATGAGGGTGACTGTGCGAGAGTCAGTTGTGCTGTTAATGAGGGTGACTGTGTGAGAGTCAGTTGTGCTGTTAATGAGGGTGACTGTGTGAGAGTCAGTTGTGCTGTTAATGAGGGTGACTGTGCGAGAGTCAGTTGTGCTGTTAATGAGGGTGACTGTGCGAGAGTCAGTTGTGCTGTTAATGAGGGTGACTGTGCGAGAGTCAGTTGTGCTGTTAATGAGGGTGACTGTGTGAGAGTCAGTTGTGCTGTTAATGAGGGTGACTGTGTGAGAGTCACTTGTGCTGTTAATGAGGGTGACTGTGCGAGAGTCACTTGTGCTGTTAATGAGGGTGACTGTGCGAGAGTCAGTTGTGCTGTTAATGAGGGTGACTGTGTGAGAGTCAGTTGTGCTGTTAATGAGGGTGACTGTGTGAGAGTCAGTTGTGCTGTTAATGAGGGTGACTGTGTGAGAGTCAGTTGTGCTGTTAATGAGGGTGACTGTGTGAGAGTCAGTTGTGCTGTTAATGAGGGTGACTGTGTGAGAGTCAGTTGTGCTGTTGTTATTGTTAAGAGGGGTGGGGAGTTCCCCAGATAGGCTCACTGATCCTCCCCCATGCTGTGTAGAACGAAGGCCCTTGCTGTGAAAGTCCTGAGATCTGTAATGAGCAAAGTGCACACTTTGTAATTTAAGGAAAAGCCAAATAACAAATTATTGTTATTATTATCGTTATTATTATTATCACAGAATTGAGACAGGGATGGAATTAAAACTGTTGCATAGTGGTGAGATCCATGAATCAGACACATATGAGCATGCATCCTAACCCTCTCGCAGAGCCAGCCTGCTGACACTAGTTTCACTTGGGCATTTGCTGGAACGATAAAAAGGTTGTAAATATAGCTGTTTCCTGTTGTTTTCTGTCCAGAGTCCAGTCCATAGCCATTCTGGTATTTATGACATTTGCCAGACCTTGTCATGGTGTCAGCTCATTTTGGGATATTGTTGAGTTTTTAGTTCTGCTTCCTTATTCAGGGTGTTTTTTTTGTTTTGTTTGTGGAAGTCCATTCTAGTTTAATGACGCACGCTGCAAACTTCACTGTAGTCCTTTTCAGTCCGTTGCATAACAGTTTAATCTGGTTTTATTGGGAGCCCCATTACCAGAGCCACACTGCAGACTGCAGGTCATAAGATCCAGGTGTGTGTTTAAAAACCGAATACAATCTAGTATTGAAGAAAGGCTAAGGGCTGCCTGTCTCTGATGTAACACCATCTTCATAGTCAAGTATTCAGATGAGAAGCACGCTAATATGTGACTAAAGTACAAGCCCACGCTGTTGGGTTTTAGTGTTTTATAAGCCTCATTACTTCTGTAAATCCCGGCCTTGGGATGTTGAAAGGGTGTTGGAGTTTGCTATGCTATGTGTTGCTGGTAGATTTTGTCCAGCAGGCAGATTTGATGAATTGGAGCAATGTTCTAGATTAGAATTGCCCTGCTGATCCAGGATGGCTCGCTTGCTTTTCCTGAAAGCTCTCTGTTGGTTTCCGCTCTTGGGATTAAAATAAAATAGATTACATTGCTGAGTGGCGTCTTGAACTTCTGTTTATATTCCAGGACAGGGTTTCTGCTGAATCAGAGAATTGGTCGTCTGTGGAGACCTGGGCAGAAAGCCCATGACAGGTTATTTCACAGGAAAAAAAAACCCTGGGCCTGCCGTTTGCCCATTGGATATGTTCGTTTTGTGAAATACTTTTTTTTAGAAGCGTGTTTGCAGAGTTTCTCCTTGTGTGTCTGTTGTGTTTCTCTCTCTGACTGCGCTGTGTTTGCTGTCACTGCAGGAGGGAGCACTGGAAGCTGCTGGGCAGTCTGAAGACCACCGTGGAGGGGCTGCTGTCCACCAACAACCCCAACGTGTGGTCCAAGTACGGGGGGCTGGAGCGGCTGTGCAAGGACATGAACAACATCCTGAGCCACGGTCTGCTGCACGACGAGGTGCTGGACGGCTGCTTGCTGGGGCAGGGTGCTCTTTTTGCACTCGCAGTTTCTTTCTAAATGCAGCAGAATTATTTTACTAACTTCCTTTGCTTAACAGTATGCTTATCAAGCAACTACTGTACAACTCAGCAATCTATTTTTATAGTCAAATGACTTTGAAGTAAAATCCAGATAGTGACAGCAAAAAGGAAAGAGGACTCGGCTGACAGTCAGTGACAGTAGGAGATGGCTTCCAGTAGCAGTGAATAAGAGGAAGTATTTTTTCCCCATTGTGGAGCTGCAAGTCCAGACAGCAGCTTTGCTGTAATGATTCAGAGTCCCTTTACAAGAATGCACTGATTGACGTGATCCTGCTAGTGCAGTGGTTCCCAGTCCCACAAAGAGCATTTGTTTTATATATATGATCTATATCTCTTTCTTAACCCTGCCAGACTCTGCTACTCCACCAGCACTGCTCTCTGACACTCGCATCCTTTTGCAGGTTTACTGCAAGCAGAAGGACTACTGGCACTTTGTGTGGAGTGTCCGCTACGTCAGCCCGCAGCTGGCACCGCACGTCGACCAGGTACGGAGTTTATGTCTTTATCAATCGTTCTCCTGCACCGAAATCCAACCTGAAATGTTGTGCAGATGTTGGATTGCACTTGAGGGGAATCTCAGTAGATGTGATCCAGTCCCCTCAATCTCTCTCTCTGTCTGCCTGCCCTCAGTTCATGAACCTGGAGGAGAGGAGCCCGAGGCCTGGCCTGCAGCCCAGCGAGCGACACAAGGCAGAGCGCTGGCTTCACCACAGCCTGCAGTTCCACTGCCTGTCTGCACAGCTGCGACCCCTGCTGCACCAGCGCAGCTACACTCGCAAATTCTACACAGGTAACCACATGCACCAATTACAGCACAGGTGTGCGATTCCACACACGGTTTCTAGCAACTGGTCCAAAACAACCTGTGCAAGTTGTAGCACAGGCGTGTACCTGCACACACAAATTCTAGCACAGGCATGCAACTGCGTAAGCTAGTTGCTGGTCGTGTTGGAGCTATCGTTTGTACAGTGCCATGAGGTGCTGCGCTCTTTTCCTTTCTCTTTTTAATTGATTTGTAAGCTGCAGTGCAGTGGTCGAATGTGGTGGAAGCACACATTTTAATATTGGTGTTGTACAGCGTTGCTGTAAGCACAAAGAGTAACCCTTGCTCTGTTGCCCCCTTCCTCTTAGACTCTGCGTTCCTGCTGAGTGACCCCCACGTGACGGCCATGTTCCAGTGTCTGGAGGCTGTGGAGCAGAACAGCCCCAAGCTGCTGGCTCTGATCGACACGGCCATGGTGAGAGCGTGACTCTGCTTCTGCAGTTCTGTCAGGCTGGGGCGCAGCGTGTCTCGTAACAGAGTGAACACTGTGACTGAGACTCGTTGTTGAATAAAAGTTACAACCCTTTTCAGTGAAAGAGTGCATCTTACATGTTCTGTGTGTCATGAGGGTTTAGTACTGAGTTAAGTAGCAGTATAGTAAGCAGTTCCACTCCTTGACTGTCTCTTTTCCTCCAGCTGGCCCGCAGGAAAGAGTCCCCTCTGCTGCTGATGAAGAGTCAGAGTCTGCTGGCCTTTCCTGGGTCTGTAGGTGTCCTCCCACTCAACGGGGTACAGCGCAGATACACCGCCTCCTACAGCAGCCAGCGAGCAGGACAGTGCAGCACCCTGCCTAGCACAGGTAACACAGACAGGGACACAGATACAGTGCGACACAGGAAACACGCACACACCAGCACAGGTACCACCCCCACTACTGCAGCCAGCTGGTTTATTACTTCTTGTTACTTCATTCATTAACATTATGAAAATGAGTTCAACCAGCGGTTTATTAAAACTCACCCACAGCACAAACCTGCATATGCAGTGCAATGTATTGCATTTCTTGTGCTTAATGTAATACGTTCCTCTTGCTCAACTGCCTGTCCCTGATTCCCCCTGCAGCAGCCGATCAGTTTGGGAGCCACATGGAGCGCTCCGGTGCTGCCGAGTCTTGGCTCTGTGCAGACAGAGGAATCGGCACGCTGTCCCCTGGATTGCCCAGCGTCTCTGTCACTGAGCCCGCCACTCCGGCAGGCAGCGTCCCGGCCATCCACGCCCCAGAGGACTGCCCTGAGGACCTCTGCGGAGAGCTAGATGACGGGCCGGAGTACCTGGCCATCGGAAACCTGGGTCGGCGCTGCCACGCCTCCCACAGTAGCAGCACTGGGAGCACTGAAAGCAATGGAAGCGTGAAGGGGGACCCTCTGGCTGTAACCGCACCCTCGTCCCTGAGGTCCGCCCTCCTCAGCCTGCCCCCACGGCGCTCCAGCTTCTCTGAGGGACAGGGAGCAGAGAGACCAGGTGGGGCCAGGAAGTGCCACGCCCGCTCACATTCGGACACAGGAGTCACACAGGCGCGGGCGCCAGGTGAGCTGGAGAGGGCAGTTCAACAGTGAGCTTTCTGATCTTATTCTAGATTAGGGGGTACAAAGGATTGAAATCATTTTCAGTCCAAACAAAACACAGCACTCTGTTTGACTAGGACTTGCTGTCATTGATAGAGTGAGAGATTTTACAATTTTAATATTTTCTACAACTCTAATTTTAAATTCTGTGTGTTTGTGTGTGGTTTTTAATTTTTGTATTTAATTCAACAGTACGATTATTTTCAGGTTGTAATAACAGCTTAAACTCTGTCGTGGTGTGCGTGCATATTGAGGGTTTCGAGGGAGACGCTGTTCTGCTGTATAATTTTGTTTTCTGTCTAACTTGCTGTTTTATTCGGATCTGATTATACTAAGCTTTTGCTCAAAAGAAATATGCACTACTTTTGTATTTCAGTAACTTTAAGAAAAGTTTTGCTGTGAAGCAGTACAGTTTTTTTTTTTTTTTTTTTGTCTTCCATTCTTAAATGAAATGGTGGCTAGTTTGAAGAACAGCTTAGTAAATCAGCCTCCTAGATCTCTCTTCCCTTTTCTTCACATCCTGAAGTACAGATTGTTTAACAGTAGAGCAGGTCTGACCCTGTCCTTTCCTGTAGTCTTACCTTGTCTGCCTCTGTCTCTAACCCTCTCTTCCTGCCTGCTCTGTGAAGGAGGACACCGGGACATCACTATTATAATTGAGGACCCCTTGGCAGGTTTGCAGTGCTTCAACTCTCTGTCATGCTTGCCTCCATCGCCTTTGCATGCTTGCTTTTTGCATGCTTTTGATGTTCTCTCCTCCTGGGCTTTGTAAAATCCCTCGCTTGCTCCCTGTGTTCCGGGCAGGATGCCAGGCAGGGTTCAGGGGCAATGCTGAACACTGTGTCATTCACCTGCCCCACTGTTTCAGTGAAGCTGGGTGTCGCTGGCTTGATTTAAAGAAAGTTCAGCTAGAGAGAGAGGGTAGGACAGGGGCTGCTGTAGTGTTGTACTGTAGCTTCAGAAGAAATGACAAGGTAGAGCGACAGCGGGAAAGGGGAGCAGTGAAGAGTGAGACTCACCCCTGGAAGATGACAGTCTGCAGATGTTTTTTTTTTTTTTTTTTAATTCATTTTTTCCATGCGCTTTACTTTTTTTGTTTTCTCATTATATTTAAGTTTCTTGACATTGTTTGTTTATTTATGAAATGTTTTGCACATCAGAGCATTTCATGTTTGATCTGTTCCCTTTATTTTTTGTGCACTTGTATTTGCCCTGGGCAGTAAACTGTAGACCACACCGCTGAGGTCTAGCAGCTATATAGCACTGGGACAGATTTACTGAGCTCTTTATTCTGCACCACTTTTAAGGGACTGATAAAACAACATTCTACTGAGCGACTGTGGTGTGAAACCATGTAGTCTTAGTGGATCTGTCCCATGTATGCTGTTCATCTGTCAGCTGTTTAAGCAGTGATTTGATTTTGAAGTGCTGCTAACCTGTGTTTCTGTGTGTCAGAGTCTCTCCCCGAGGTGCCCAGTGTGATGGTGTACGGTGCCTTCTCCACGCACAGCAGCGAGGTCAGCACGCCCAGCTCCCTCTGCATGGAGTCCGGTGAGCACTGCGCACTTAACCCCTTCACCGCTGACTGACGGCACCTCTTTTTAATGAATTCCAGTTTGTCTTTGTAATGATGAGACAGTGTCTGTGTTTCATTGTTCCGCAGAGGACTCCCAGATCAGCAGTGTGTCGGACAGCATGTTCCGCAGGCCCCTGGAGGGACAGTCTCTCATCAGCTACCTCTCTGAGCAGGACTTTGGCAGCTGTGCTGATCTGGAGAAGGTAGGGGGGCTGGCCGTGCGATCTTCATGCTGTATAAAACATGAAGTGAATTCAGGAACCGTGCGTCCTCCTAATGGAGGGGGAGTGCTGATCCATTACAGGTTTACTGGTATACATAAGTTATGATTGTAGTTCAGTGTAATGTTTAAAGACATTGCTGGAATGAAGACCTGCACAAGTGCTGGGGCTGACTTCCCCTGGGTTAATTCCATCATCAGTGTTCTCATTAGCCAGAAAGCTGTACTTTATTGTATAGTTTCTTATAAATGTTTATATTTGGATGGAGCACTGTCGTGTTGGGTGATGTGTTTGTAACCCCTGTCTGTCTGTCTCCGTGCTGCAGGAGAACGCTCACTTCAGTATCTCGGAGTCTCTGATCGCAGCGATTGAGTTGATGAAGTGTAACTTGCTGAAGCGCGGGGGGCTGGGCTCCGAGGGGGAGGGCGAGGAGGAGAACGACCGCGAGATCCAGGAGCTCAAACAGAAGATCCGGCTCCGCAGGCAGCAGATCCGCACCAGCCGCCTCCAGCCTCCCCCGCCACACTCCCACAGCGGTACGTACCAGAGCAGCCTGCAGCCGTTCATTTCCACCGCACTCCCACAGCGGTACGTACCAGAGCAGCCTGCAGCCGTTCATTTCCACCGCACTCCCACAGTGGTACGTACCAGAGCAGCCTGCAGCCGTTCATTTCCACCGCACTCCCACAGCGGTACGTACCAGAGCAGCCTGCCCTGCCCCTTCCCGTTGGTCCTTCCTTCTGCTCCTCCCTCTGCCTATATTTCCCTTCTCTCGTTTGCTGCTCTCCTCTGCGCTCTTGGCATGCAACTTCGCTTGTGCTCTGCTCTTATTTCTTTCTGCTGCCTGTGTGCTATGCTGCCTTCTTGTGCCCTTTTCTTCCTCCTGCTTCCCCTCTGCCCCTGTTGGTCTGCCTCTCTCGTCTCTGCTCTCCCCCATTCCTCTGCTGGCTCCCCTGCCTTGGGCCAGGCCTTCTCTTGTGTCGCTTACCTCTTGCCTTTGCTGCTTGTTCTCTTGAATCTTGCCTTGTGCTTGTCTGGCCATTCTCCCCCGCACCCCGCCCCCCCTGGCTTTGTTTTCTCTTCTGCTGGCTTGCTTTCTTTTGGCTTTGTGGCCTGCTTGTCCTGCTTCCTTTGCATCCTCGGCCTTCTCTGTCGTCTTCTTGCTTTTCTACCACCCGACCCCCCCGGCTCCTCTCTGCTTTGCTGCACGTCCTCCTGTGCTGCCCTTCTCCACCACTTGCTTCTTGTGCGCTTCAATCTGATCTCTTCCTGTCCCCCTGCCCTTTCTGCGCTTTTATGCTCTCCTGATCACGCTTGCCCCTACCACTGCAGAGTTTTGCATTCCCTCTCTCTCTTTTTTCCTGCTCCGGCTCTACTCTGTCTTGCCTTCCTGGCTTTCTGCTTTGCTTCTCCTTCTTTCTTCGGCCCCTCTTCCTCTGTTCTTGCTGGTCTCTCTGTCTCTTGCCTGCCTGTTTCCTGCCCCCCCTTCCTGGTTGTTCCCTCCCCCCTCTCTTCTGCTCTGCCCCTCTCCCTCTGTGGTTTCCCCCACCACCCCTTCCACCCCTCCCCCCCCCGGTCTGCTTTCTGCTATCACTGCTTGCTTTGTTTCTGCTCTCCTGCCTATGTTTCTCTCGTATGTTCCTCGTCCTTCTCTGCTGGTTTCCTTTCTGTTCTGCCTGCATTCTCTGTGTCTCTGCCTCCTCTATCTTTGCCGTTCATTTCCACCGCACTCCCACAGCGGTACGTACCAGAGCAGCCTGCAGCCGTTCATTTCCACCGCACTCCCACAGCGGTACGTACCAGAGCAGCCAGGAGCCTGCAGCCGTTCAGTCATCATTCATTATGAAGAAAGAATGATAACTTACAGCAGCTTGTGTTTCTGTAGTTTTACTAAACACATTGCTCTGCAAACAGGATTTTTAGTTTTTTCTTCCGCTCGTACATTTGAGGGAGGCACCTTGGCTCAGGGTGATTGTGCGTCTTCTGATTTGTTGAGCCTTTCCCTAGAAAGGTGAAATGAAGGAACACGTGAGAAACAGCAAAACAAACCCTTAGTTTAATTTGCAGTCCTTGCTGTCTTACATCCAAAGGAGAATGCTGCTGTTTTTTTGTTGCTGATCTCTGTGTCTCTGTCTCCCCTCAGCTTTTAGCACCACTGACAGCGGAGGTTCCCAGCACAGCTCCCAGGAGTCCCTGCTACACTCAGACTCCGGTTCCATTGATGAGGTGGAGCAGTGCGAGCTGAAAGGTACGAGAGAGAGAAGAGCGAGTTCGGTGTAGCACACTATTTGCTGCTGAAAGTACTGTAGTTGAATGTTTTAAGGCAGTATGCCAGTCCTCAATCCAGGTCCTAACTGTTCTGATTTCTTAAGGGGTCAGCTGTTCTGAGAGGGGTGTGACAACCTTTTCATTATAGAAAGAAGACCCTGCTCTTGATGTTAGAGCTTAACCCACAGCTCTGTCTCTTTTTTTAAGCACTTTTAGCACTGAGAAACTTTACAGAAAGACTACATTTATGATAGCGAATTAAATAGTTGCAGTGGCTTAGACTGAAAATAATGATACACTTTTGAGCATATTATGTTTGTTTTCTGGTCTGTAGTGTTTAGTGGAGTTCTCTTTCCTATACAACTAGAGTCTCTGCACTGTTGAGTGGAGTTCTTTTTCCTGTACTATTACAGTGCTCTGCAGTGTTGAGTGGAGTTCTCTTCGCGCTCTACAGTGTTGAGTGGAGTTCTCCTTCCTGTAGTGCTAGTTATCTCTCCCAGGCCTATCTGTGGTGTTGAAATAGTGAAGCTGTTTAATGGATGTGTTGATGCTGAGCCCTGCAGAGGCTCAGTCTAGCGCAGGCAGGGTCTGTTCCTCAGTCGGGTTCCAGTGCCGGAGAGCTGAGGCTGAATGTGAATGTTTTGTCATCACACAGATGGTAATGATGGATCTAACCTGATTCTAATGTCCAAGAGCGGACTGTCTTTATCCATGGCTTCGTTGTTCTCAGGTACCGGAAAAAGTCTATGGGCAATCGCGCTTCGTTTGTGTGTGAGCAAGCATGTATGTGGGGATGTGCACACGCGTGTAAGAATTGGGGTAAAAACATTCACTAAATTGCACCTCATTCGGCCCTTTTGGTATTGTAGCCCCTGACCGAGCTCCATTCACATTCAATCCCTTTGACTTTTGGCCATTAACAAACTGCTGAAAATTTAGTGTGTGTGCATTGGGCTGCCTCACTGGGGAGGCTGTAGGTGGCGCTGTCTCACTCTGTGTGTGTGTGTGTGTGTGTGTGTGTGTGTGAGTGGCTGGTGCTTTGGGGAGCTGTAGGTTTTAGATCACACTGGAAGGGGGTTCACTGTGAGGTTTTGGGGGTGATGCTATGTCAGCGGTTCAGGCTCAGGGTTCCCACTCCGCACCCTGTAAACGTGTCTTCATTGACACCTTGCAGGAAACCCCCCATTCATATTCGTTGCAGACCACCAAAACATAACTGCAGCATGGTGCTGGAAATGCATGCCTCTTGTAATTGCTTGATGACTGCAGTTAGTGTGCATCCACGAGTGGTCTTTGTGTGCTGTACAATGCAGCTCATAACACAGTTGACTCGGGAGAATGCGCCCTATTAAAATCCACCGAGGGTGTTCTTTTTCAGTTCAATCAAGCCATGATATGGTCATCACCCCCCGAGCCTGACTCTTTGAAGTGGTCTGTCTCGGCTGAGTTTTTAATGCTGCTGTTAGCCACTGTCCCAATGTGTTTTTAATGCTGCTGTTAGCCACTGTCCCAATGTGTTTTTAATGCTGCTGTTAGCCAGTGTTCCAATGTGTTTTTAATGCTGCTGTTAGCCAGTGTTCCAATGTGTTTTTAATGCTGCTGTTAGCCAGTGTCCCAGTGTGTTTTTAATGCTGCTGTTAGCCAGTGTTCCAATGTGTTTTTAATGCTGCTGTTAGCCAGTGTCCCATTGTGTTTTTAATGCTGCTGTTAGCCACTGTTCCAGTGTGTTTTTAATGCTGCTGTTAGCCACTGTCCCAGTGTGTTTTTAATGCTGCTGTTAGCCAGTGTTCCAATGTGTTTTTAATGCTGCTGTTAGCCACTGTCCCAATGTGTTTTTAATGCTGCTGTTAGCCACTGTCCCAGTGTGTTTTTAATGCTGCTGTTAGCCAGTGTTCCAATGTGTTTTTAATGCTGCTGTTAGCCACTGTCCCAGTGTGTTTTTAATGCTGCTGTTAGCCAGTGTTCCAATGTGTTTTTAATGCTGCTGTTAGCCACTGTCCCAGTGTGTTTTTAATGCTGCTGTTAGCCACTGTCCCAGTGTGTTTTTAATGCTGCTGTTAGCCACTGTCCCAGTGTGTTTTTAATGCTGCTGTTAGCCAGTGTTCCAATGTGTTTTTAATGCTGCTGTTAGCCAGTGTTCCAATGTGTTTTTAATGCTGCTGTTAGCCACTGTCCCAGTGTGTTTTTAATGCTGCTGTTAGCCAGTGTCCCAGTGTGTTTTTAATGCTGCTGTTAGCCAGTGTTCCAATGTGTTTTTAATGCTGCTGTTAGCCAGTGTTCCAATGTGTTTTTAATGCTAGCAGTCCTTTAAAGCAAGCCCTTGCTGTCTCTTAACTTCCTGTTAGAAAGGCTTGTTGCTGTCTGCACACTAACTGCATATCAAGGTGTGACTCTCCACCTAGACGGGATGTCGCTGTCTCATCAGTTCCATGTTGGCTGGATGTGGTAGTTTCGCTCATTCCCTTACAGGGTGGCAGGGTGCTACTGTCTACTCCTTTACTGTTTGCATGTGCTGTCACTGTCTACTAGTTCCCCCTTACCACAGGGTGTCATGTCTGTCGTTTCCTTGTGTCACAGTCTCTCATTTTGGTGTCACACTCTGTTCACTCCCTGTCTGCCCATTTGTTTCTGTTGGTTTTCCCCCTCAGCAGGGTGCTGCTGTTGTAATTAACAGGGTGTCATGTGTCTGTCACTGTGGGTTCATTGCAGATGCTGATATTAAGAGGAGCCTGACCTGCTGCAGTGGCAAGTCCTTGCTCAACTCGGAGTCCATGTGAGTTGCTGTCTTCTCGTCATGGTCATGCATGCACGCACACACACTTCCCTGCATGCACTTACACAAGCCCCCTCTCTGTGTCCCTCTGTGCCTCTGCAGCTCTCACTCCTTTCTGCAGTCGAGCTCTGCCGAGTCGGTGGCGATGGGGTTGCTGCGGCAGTTTGAGGGGATGCAGCTCCCTGCTGCCTCTGAGCTGGACTGGCTGGTCCCAGAGCACGAAGCCCCACAGAAGGTAGGGCTGAGAGCGCTGAAGTGCTGGCTTTAAAATGTATTGTTCATTTGAACTTATTACCAAAGTGTAATTTGTGCCATATTACAGTAAAAAAAAAAAAAAATACAAACAGCTCAGGAGTTTGTGTGTTATTTATCCCAGGTGTCATTTGTGCAGTTTAAAATGTAATCTTTGCCAGGAATGACCATCCATTCATTCATTCGTAGACCATAATTTATAAAGTTTGTGTATGTGTGTGTAGTGATCTATATCGTTTCGTGACACGCTGCACATGGTGATACGCATGCTGACCGTGCACCATAAATAGTGTGGTACGTTTTGGATTACTTGTTTTGAAGTCTTATCCTTGATGGGCTCTAACGTGTATATGCTTTGTTTCTCCCATGCCAGCTGCTGCCGATCCCCAACTCGCTGCCGATCTCCCCGGACGACGGCGAGCACGCGGATATCTACAGGCTGCGGATCCGTGTTCGAGGAAACCTGGAGTGGGCTCCTCCTCGACCACAGATCATCTTCAACATCCACCCCGCGCCCAAGTCAGTGTGTGTGTGTGTGTGTTAGGGGAGTTCTGAACTGGCCACGCATCACTTTAGTTTCCTAGATATCTGCAGCAAAACGAATTCGGCGCGTTAGTCATTGGCTTTGTCGTTACTTGGAATTTTTTTTTCATTGCAAAATAGCATAGCGTATAGTTTAAGTACACAGTTTCTGCATGTTAGTTTTCTCATTGCGTAAGTTATTCCCTGACTTGTCCTGCATCATCAGTAAGTGTCTCTGTGTAAGTGGGCCATTATACAGTACTGCAGTGTTTGTACGTGGCTACAAGTACGAGTAAGCATGGAAACACACAAGGATGTCTGGGGGCCTGGGGTCTGTTCCTCGAAGGAGTAGACATTAGTGCACATAGTAGTAGTAGTGCACATTCAGATGAGCAGCCTCTTTGCAATGTTGCTGCCTGGCTCATTGTAATCCTAGTGCTGTCTGTTCCAGGAGGAAGGTAGTGGTGGCCAAGCAGAACTACCGCTGTGCAGGCTGTGGGATCCGCACAGACCCCGGTGAGACGCTTTCACTCGTTCGTTCATGATGGGTTCCAGCAGGGATCTTGATTACTAATTTTAAACTCTTACTTATAAGTCATCTAAATATTGTATACACTTATTATATTTGTTAGCAAGCTATTGAAAAAGATGAGAAGTTACTAAAGTGGCCTTTTTATTGCTTGGCATGGCTTCCCTGAATGTTAACCCTGCCTGTGTCTGTCTCTGTGTGCCTGTCCCTGTGTGTATGTGTCAGATTACATCAAGCGTCTGCGCTACTGTGAGTACCTGGGGAAGTACTTCTGCCAGTGCTGCCACGAAAACTCCCAGTCCGTGGTGCCCAGCCGCATCCTTTGCAAGTGGGACTTCAGCAAGTACTACCTAAGCAACTTTTCCAGAGACTTGCTGGCCAAGATCTGGGGTGACCCCCTCTTCAACATGCAGGACATCAACAGCGCCCTGTACAGGAAGGTCAAGACGCTGGAGCAAGTGCGGGTAAGCGAGCCGTGGTGTGCCGTCCTTCGTTTCACTGCTGGCCCACGAACAGCCAGGCCGGCAGACAGGCAGCCACTTTGGGAACTACTGTCCTCTACAGGACAGCTTTAAACATGTGTTACTTGACTCAAAACTAACACAGCAGCAAATGTTATGTCAAAAAAGTGCAGCTAGGGGTTAATGCTTTATTCATGTAGCTTTTGCTCCTAATGCAAAGTTTCCATGGTTTGTTATTCTGATTGTTAAATGGAGAAGCCCCTTCTATTATAACTAGTTTTGTAAAAGTGAAATAGCAATGCCAACTTACACTGGAGCAAAGCTTCCTAAAGCTGTTCTTTGTGTTGATATACTGCAACCTGCCAGTTACTCTTATTCTTCTGCTTTTATTACCGTTTCCTTTTGCAGTAAGTTTCTGTTTGCTTGTGTCTTGCAGCTCCTGCGAATGCAGCTGGTCCACATGAAGAACATGTTCAAGACCTGCCGGCTAGCTAGGGAGTAAGTACAGCCCTGCTTCTACTAACACTTCAGTGTGATTAACAGGGTGCAGCTTCATGAGACAAACCCCAATTGAAACAGATGCACTGTACATTCACTACAGAGCCCACCCATAGAGGAATATACTGTATACAGTGAGATTCGTATTTCAACAAAGCAACATGTTGATTTGCACAGTTTTCAATTCTACTCAAACGCTGACATTAATGAACAGCCCTCCATGGTGGTCGGAAGGGTGCTGAGCATCTCTGTCATTGGCAGTTTTCCTTTGTGTGTCATCCTCCACATACCCTCCAGTTTAACAGGTGTCTGTTCTGGATTATGAAGTCTGCAATGCCTGAGATGTACTTTGCACCATGCTGCATGCTGTGATTTATACACTCCTGTGTGAGATGAGGAGAGGTGCATCTCTCCCGTGCTGCACCTGGAGATGAGCAGCTCTGTGTGTGGTGGCTATTGTGTTGTCCCCTGACGCTGTGTCTCGTGCTCCCTCTGGCAGGTTGCTGGAGCAGTTTAACCGGGAGCCGGGTCACCTGACTGAAGACCTGCACCTGTACTCTCTGAGTGACCTGAGCGCCGTGCGCAAGGGAGAGCTGCCCCCCCGCCTGCGAGAGCTGGTGCGCCAGGGAGCCGCACACGTGCACAGCTGCGTGGTGAGGAAGCACACATGCACACTGCACGCATCACGCTGATATCGTGTACATTTACCTTTCTGAACTCCACACAAGCATGCATCGCCACAGTAAGGAAAGTTGGGTCTAAAGTAAATTCTCTTGCATAGAAATTTTTAAAACAATTTATGTTGAAACAATATGGGTACATTACTTTTGATCTTGTATAGCCAGTACTAATTGAGGTTGGAGGTTTTGCACATTGTATTTTTGGTTTTATATTTATTCTGGAAGCATTCTGCCGTGTCATCTATACATAATGTCAGGTGTTCTTCTGTAACTTCTGGGTCACCCTGGTCCACTGAGAACTTTCACTAACCATCTCTCCCCTCCCCTCCCCACCCCACCCCACCCCAGCTGTGCCAAGCAAAGGGCTTCATTTGCGAGTTCTGTGGGAATGACAAGGACATCCTCTTCCCATTCGAGCTCAATAAGTGCCAGCGCTGCGAAGGTGAGGCTCCTCACAACCGCGTGTGTGCGTTGTGTGAGACAGTCTGTCAAATGATATATATATATATATATATATATATATATATATATATATATATATATATATATATATAAGATCATATGGCTGGTTTCACGGCACCCGATTTACATTAACGTCAGACTACCTTATCTAAGTTAACACAAGGTAGTCCAAGCTGATAATTAGTAAAACAGTGTGGCCTTTCTGATAAGTTTCCAGACAAAAAAAAAATATATATTTCTTTACAATAATTAGCAAAGCACTATGGCCTTGTGTTGCATGTGAACACTGACTGTGTCCCTCTCTGTCACCCCCTCAGAGTGCAGTGCCTGCTATCACAAGGACTGCTTCCGCTCGGAGGACTGTCCGAGGTGCAGCCGCCTCGCTGCACGCCGTGAGCAGCTGGCCATACAGAACATGGAGCACTATGAGGAGGAGGAGGGGGGGAGTGAAGGCAGTGAGGAGCAGGGAGGGGGCTCAGACAGGGGCAGGGGGGGCAGTGAAGAGAGAGACTGAGACCCGGAGAACATGGCTGTCACAGCACCAACCCTACAGAGCCCCCCCTCCGTACACTACCCCTCGCTCTGCACAGCATCACAACGCACTGAGCTATACCGTGAGCACAAGCCTATAGACTTAGACTTCAGTTCAGACATGCTGCTTTACATGACTTTACTGAAGTCTTCATGTGCTGCTTTAATTACTCTTTGTTGAAGAGTTATACCATAGACTGCTGAAGCTGCACATTACTCTGAGAAGCTGTGCTGCCTAACACAACTGTTTCTCCCTGAGCACCAGCAGCAGGCTCTGGATTGGCGCTTCACTCGCAGATCTCCTTTCCTGTTCATGCTTCAAACCCGCGTATATAAATCTATCCAGACGGTCATTTCTGTTGCAGCAGAGCTTCCTGTAGGGTCTCAATGAGGGCTGTGTGCACCAGAGGGGGTTGTGCGCCCCCCAGATTGCACAGCAAGGAGAGACCAGGGTTCGAATTCAGCTGGACTGGATGAAACAGATATTTAAAACACTGACTTTTTTTATTTATTTATTTATTTATTTCATTTTTTGGGGGAGGGAGATTTCACAATACTTTGACCTGAAGCAGATCCCCAGACAGTTGTACTGTTGTTCATTTGCAGGGTTTTAAACATCCCATTGCTGTGTCGCTATGGGGGGGCTCTGCTTGGGTGTCATGAGGCTGGGTCAGCCTCTGCTGGCTCTTTGTGGCTCTGCGTTCGTGGCAGACTCCTTGTCTGGTTCTGCAAAGGTCGTGGGTTTGAAGAAATGATATCGAAAAAAGTATATATGAGTGTATTTCTAATCAGGGTTGCGTTTTGTAGTAAGAGGCTCTGCGTGCCTTGATGAAGCAGGAAGAACACGGAGGGTGTGCTGAGAGTACAAGCAATCACGGGAAGCAGTCCCTCTCTCAGGAGGGATGGAAGCCCACTTCTCACCCGCAGACACTGAACTACCATTCCGAGATGAGTTTCTCAAACAGACAGGACTGTGCAAGCCATCGAAACAGTCAGACCCTGCTGAATCTGCTTTGAATGGACCAGATCTGTCCAAACAGGAGCAGTTTTATCATGGGCCAGTGCACTTGATGGACAGCTGGAAATCCCAGTAATTTAATTAACATGGCAATGTTTCAAAAGAATGCATTGCTCTGTTTGTCTGTAAAACAACTCTGCATTCACCCGATGAAGCCTGCAATGCAAGCCAGTGGCTCCCTACGCTTTATATGCACACCGGCTGTCCAAACTTCCAACCCATAGAAGGAAGACAACCCGACATCGCAGTGGGGGACTGCTGTTGAAACCGAATGGCCATGGAGCCGTCCTACGAAGTTTGAGGCTTTCTTTTTTTTGGAGGGGGGTAGGTCTGGGTTACTACTAAGTTACTTTGTAAGCTCCCAAGTGGAGCATGAGAGTTATCTAGTGTTTCTTAGGTTATATCTTGTTTATTTTCTTTGTCATATGGAAAGGCACCTTTTAGAGCTCCTTCTCTTTGCTCGCACAGTATGATGGGGTCCTCATGAAAACAAGACTTTACATGCTGTTCCTGTCCATTAGTGTTTGTTTTTTTCGTGCTCTGCAGTCTCTGCTCCAGTGTGAACAGGAACGGCACTGAATGTGATTGGATAGTGAAAATGCATCAGTTAATTCAGTATTGATGTTAAACACTAAATTAAGTTAGGTGAAAAAATACTTTCAGCCGTATTCAAAGTTTTTAGCAGCTTCCACAACTTATTTTTCTAATTTATATACAATAACTAATATTGCATTTCTACTAAAAGTTGTTTGAATCAAAAGGCCCTGTGTTTTTTTTTTTTTAGGGCCAGTTGCTCAGCTGAAGTTGGAAGTGGAATCCATATTTACTGAAGTGTCTGCTCTGGCAGATGGCCAATCTGCTATTGAGAGTTTAACCCTTCCCTTTTCCCAGGTGAAACCAAGAAGTTCACTTTATATGAAAAGCAAGCCTGTAGTAAAGTTCTCCCACTATTAGATTGGCGCTCCTGGGAGTCCACCTCTAGATCCTGGGTCCTGTCGGTACAGAGGGAGGTGCATCTTCTAGTAATGTTTTGCACAATGAATCTATAGAAGACCCCAGGGACTCTCTCCGTGTGATTGGTTATGAGAGTCAGTGTGTGTGGGAGTGAAGGGGAGTTTTCACAGTGCAGCTGAGAGTGTTGAACACTGATGAAGCTGTGTGGCAGCTTTGCCATGAACATTAAAATACATAAAAGCAAACTATATGTAGAAGCAGGGCAAGCTGAAAGTTGTGCAATTCACTTTTTAATGTGTATGTTTTAGCAGCTGAATGTGTGAATATCACTAAATGTCCTGGAACACAGCTGCCAACGACCAAACGAGGCTGCATTGCTGCGCCCGCTCTGTGGACATAGCTTTCCAGTGGCGCACAGCCTCTTGCTCACCCTGGTGTATGTAATACAGAAGCAGTATTGAACTATTTTATATCTGACTAATTCTGTTGTGTGTGTGTGTGTGTGTGTGTGTGTGTGTGTGTCCTGTATTATTAATCTGCCTCAGTCTTGCTGTAAAGAACAACACATTTTATAGGATTCTATTACCAGTTTGGGATGGAACAGATAACACTGTTCAAGTGAAACACTGCACTGTCAGAGAACCGTCCTCAAATAGAAAAACACAAAATCAACTAAACTTGCTTGTTTCTTTGTTTGTTTGGTTCTTTCTTATCCGGTTGAGATTATGTGGGATGAATGTTGCCCAGACGTTAGTGGTCTAGGCTGCAGTGTGGAAGGCAGTGGGTTCATTAGCTCTGGTTGTGATAACATTTCTTTCCAAAGCATCTTTGAAAAAAATGTTACCCCAAACAGTTACAGACACCCTCTTATGTTCTGAGTTTTAATTTTCAGCATCAGTGCCCTTAGTTTCCAGGCACACAATGGAAGGGTCCATGGGGAATAGAGAAAGCTTTTCACACAACAGATATGCACACTTCACACATATTACACCTTACAAAAAAACACAATTACCAGTACTCCCAAATCCGTCCTCTTTCTTGTAATCAGTAATTAGTATGCTTGAATTGTGTTCTGTATTTTTCTTTCCTCCTCCCCTGGCTCCAATTTTGGGAGTTTCAGAGGCTAGTAGTGAATTGTTTGAGATGTTGTTGTATATAATGGGAAATGCGCAGGACCAATATGAAAAACCTGCCTGTTCCAATATAACCTGCCCATTGATACAAACTGAGGCTCCACCAATCTTGCGTGTTGTTTGTACATGACAAGAACTTCAGGCAATTTGAAAGAAAATACTCTGTAACCATTACATTTATTTATGTATTAATTCATTGCTTTAAATGTTTTACAGATTAACAGTTGTATGACAGAGGTTACGCTGTTTTAAGACATGCACAAGAAAACTTTTTGGTTGTAATAGAAACTACATGGTGGAAAGAACCACCTACGAGTTACCTTAGATATAAAACAAATGACATCACAACACACACACACCAAACGAACATGGCCCTTTTTCATCAGCTTTACCTACAGTTAGTATTGCAATATAATGTTTGCTTTTTTCGACATGCATTCTAATCATCGGGATCTTGGTGCAGAAAATGAGCACCTCGCCTGGGCGTGTGAAACGCTTTTTTCTGAGACTCGTTGTTACTCTGAGGATGACAGTGACTAGCTGAAACATTTGTCTACTTGTTATTGCGGACGGTTTTTAGAATCTATGAGCGTTGTTGAAATGGCGGTTCATGGGTGGGACGGATCGTAGTGGCCCCTGCACTCTGGAGCTCTAGAGGTTGTACCAGATGCACCACATGCAGGTGATGACGAGAGCGTAGAGCGTGATGAGGACCAGGTAGACCCTGAAGAGCAGGTAGTCCAGGACATAGCCCACGTGGATCCATTCCTCCTGGAGGTCCTGCTGCAGGCGCAGGGAGTCGATGTGGGCGCGCACTATGCCCAGGTCCCGAGAGATCTGCTGCAGCTCCGGGCTGGCCTGTGACACCTCCACATTCTTGGTTTGGTGCTGTGGGTCTGCAGTTGCAACAGGAAACCAACCAAACAGTCTTTATTCAACAGAGGATTTTTGTTTACTTTAACTAAATCTGTATTGTGTGTTTGGGGGTCCTGAAAAGGGGGGAGTGAATATAGAAGACTTTTTTTTTTTTTTTTTTTTTTTTTTTTTTAAATATATCACTGCACATAAACCTATCAAAAGGTGCCTCTTACGGGTTGGTGTTAGTGGAGGGATAGCGAAGCCGGAGTTTGGTGTTTTAGCCCCTGAGTTGTGTGATGTCTTACCAGTGGTGGTGGTGCTGCTGGAGGGGGTCTCTGGCTGGCTGGGTGGCTGGGTGTAGCAGATGAGGTGGGCAAGGTACCCCAGGACCAGGACCCGGACCAGGCGTGGCACAGGCCGATACTTCATGGCGTTGTGGTGAAGCACGTTGGTGATGATCACCGTCTCCAGCAGGCTGATAACCATCAGAGCCAGGCACACTGAGAAGTAGATGCCTAAGAGCAGAGATGTGCACAGCTGCAGCTTTACCATGTGACATAGCAGCGAAACTGTAATCTGAAATCCTTCTGCAGCCAATTAAGTGAATTTGATGTTTCCTAATATTTCATGTTATAGCTGCTTAAACACTCTTTTTGTGCATTCTGTATTATGATCTATTCCAGTTTCTACTACAGTAGCTGTCAGGTTTTATAACTACTCTGGTAATGATTACCTTGGCCAGGGCATGTAGCTGAGCAGACTTCTGAATTCAGATCATGGAGAACCTGATTTTTAATCTACAATTCTGACACTTACCATGAGGGAGGCATGGGAAGAATCCTATTGTGATCTCATTTATAATTCAAGTGTACTGCCCAGAAAAACAGCACTGTAGTATTGCAGCGATTCCTTTAGGCATCACAATGGGTTTGGAAAAAACATTGCACAGTGATCCTGAAAGTGGATCATCGGTATGTTTTACCAACGTGGTTCCACTCTACCAATGGGCCATGCCAGAATTGCAGTGGCAATGCCTGTGCATTAGTGCTGTAAAGGGTTTGGTGAGGGCAGTGTGTGTCTCACCGATCAGTGGGGTCCCGTTGGCGGTGCTGGGGAGCAGGTCGTTCATGATGAGCAGGAAGACGGTGTAGCCCAGGATCAGGGTCATCTTGAAGGAGGCTCTGTCCACACTGTGAGGGGGAAGGTAGAAGCTCATGATGTCGACAAGCATGAGGAAGGAGCTGGGGATGATCAGGTTCACCACATAGAGGACGGGCCGTCGCTTAATTGTCACCTGAAACGCAGCAGGGGAAGGAAATGAAAAATAGTTCATATCTGTGGGATGACACCTTTATAGATCAGCCGAGTTTCTCATCGCTCACCCAGAAGGTAATAATGTCCCACTCGTCAATCCCAAATTTCAAGATGTCGGTCTCGCCCTGGATTTGCACCAGCTCCCACTCCCCGCTCGTCTCCAGGTACTTCTTGGAGTTTTCTGAGATCTGCTCAATGGGGAGTGCCAGCCTCACTCGCACATCTCGAACTGTGGGCCAGAGATATAAACACAATGTTTTCATTGTTCAGAGGGGAGAGGGGGAGAGGGCGTCTGGACAGATAACAGCTGTTTACAAGCAGATTTCCACGAAAGATCGCAGAGGTGTAAAATACCCTAAAACTTCTAAGAAAAGCAGTAAGACAAATGTTTAGGCTTGTGCCCGAAACGTTTATCTAGGTGACTGAGTTTCATACAAGTTTGACCTTAGAGTTGGGATTGAGCTTAGCTTTTGACATTACAGATATACCAAAAACTTGCACATCTCTCATGGCTGAGCAAAGAGGACAGAGAGAAGGTGCTGGTTTGGTGAGAATGGTGGGTTCCTAAACAAGCACCACTTTATGAAAGTAGTTTTATAACCTCATCTTCAGGGGTCACTATGATTCACAACAGCAGTGCATGGCAGTGATAGACAACACCAGGCAGACACATACAACACCAGGTAGATGCATACAACTGCAAAGTTTTATAAGCGTTACTTGTGTGCATGTAGGAGCCGAAGGTGAGGGAGCATTTCTGCACGTCGAAGGGGAAGTTGAAGATCTCCAGGTTGCAGGAGCTGAGGACGCGTAACATCCTGTCATAGCGGATCTGCCCCGTGTTGTTCACGTAGATGTACGGGCAGCGCTGGGACTTGTCCTCATCGATACTGCAGGAGAGAAATCACACACCAGCTGCAGTCTCCCTTTCCTTGCAATAAAGTCCTTTTTGGCGCTACTGCTGTTACTTTCCATTTGAATTCCATTTGTTTCGAACGAGGACTGCAAGTGTTAGCAAGGAATTCTTTGGATAGCCCTGTATTGCTGCTCTCCTCTTCCTCTCAATCAGTCCATCTGTCTTGTGTTTATATAAGCAAGAATATATAATACAGTTCACCTTTTAAAAATAAATGTGGAGGAGAGGCACGGGTACTTACAACTCATACACAATGATGTCTGGCATCCACAGCTCCTCCACTGGGAGGGAGATCTTGGTGATCCCTCCACACTTCTCTGGGTCCCACTGAAGGAATTCATGGTACCAGTACTGAAAAAAAGTAGAACCTTTCTCCAGGACTGCATAAAACGAGACGCGACCATAAGCCTTAAACACGCAGACTGACGAATCTAAGAGGGGTCTGATTTGTTAAATAATATGCTGCCTGGGTAAGATCCCTGGATCGTATTAAAGACATTTCAGAACAATGGATTTCATCAGCTATACAATCTCAGGGGTAATCACATAATAACAAACCGGTAACCCTGTATTATAAAATACTGTCATAAAAAACCAACAGTGGCTTGTCTTGGTGGGATTTGGGTCAAAAAGTGTTTTAAGTTATGGATATACAGAGTGCAAACTCAGATCAACTCAGACAAATATTTCCCTAGCTTTCATACCCCTCCGTATAACCCAGCCCTGATACAGCCAGCCAGAGTTTCCCTGATCTGCAGAAGCAGCTGCCCTACCCGTCCCGAACAAACCAGCCGGGCCAGTTCCAATGCAAAAAAAAAAATTGAAACATGGAAGAATTAGAACAAGACCCCTTACCAGTCTAAGCCAGAGGAATGTCGTTAGAATCTGAGATTTCTCGTTCTTAAGAGAAAAAAAAGAAACGAGCATGTGAGCTTACATTGTGACAATAGAAAGTAGCAGGACAGGTTCAGATTGTTGTATTATACCAACATGCTTTACACACACACAACTGTAGGAGGTTTACCAGTTTGATCTCCTTGTATTGGGCTGGTTATTAACTTTACTGTGCTTTACTGTAGCTATCAGTGAGTTACCTTGCCTGCCTATGTACCTCCATGCTCACTACAGCAGATTCCATGTAACCCAACCTGTGAACACTGTGGGTACTGTACTCACCACCCCAAGCACAGCGTACAGCGTGAAGGAGATGTTGGTGACGGTGGGGATGCTCAGGTTGGTGGCGGGACGGAAAGGCTTCTTATTGAAGACGCTCTGGAGGGACTCGTAGGTGGGGCCGCTGTGATTGTCATTGCAGGCGAGCTCAGAGAGAACAGCTGCCGCTGGAAGAGAACAGAGATGCTGAGAGAGGCTTGAGGCCAGAAAAAAGACACCGCTGAGTTTAAATGACTGAGGAAGTATGAATGGACTACCTGAAAGAAAAGCTTGCAGACTGATACCTTTTATTTAGCCTTGTATGTTACCAGGTTGCATTTCTTCTTAAAATGCATGCTTGCTACAACTCTTTTTTTTAAAATTGCAAGTGTAAGATTTACATTGCGGAACGGAAACATGACAAGCAAGCATTATGGAATTATTTAGCTCTAACCATTGAAGTATAATGGTACTGACACAGGCTAAATGTCAACTCAATCACAAATATCTATGACTGACACTGTCTCAAATGGCAAACAACCCCAAACTACGAAGTCTTACCTCCAAAGAGAAAACACAAGCAAGGGAACAGTAGACCCCTGACCTCCCTCATGGTGGTCACTTAGCGCTCCTCAGAGGCAGGTGTCCTGGTCTGTTTAAACACCAAATGCCAAAGTCTCACAATCCCGTCCAGCCTTCCAAGAGCGCTCCGAATCAGTGTGACAAAGCTCCAAACACCGAACACACACTGAGCAGGGAAGGGGAGGCTGGTTCATCGATAACTTCAGGAGTGGCTGGGAATCCACTGGGCTTAATCAACGTGTGTCACTGTAACACTTTAACGACCCAGTGAACTTGTTTGGTGTTGGATTGTTTCTGCCCCAGGAGAAATTCTCGTATTTAACTGATGAAGTCAATTCTAGCCCCTGAAAAATGTTCCGTAGGTTTGAGACTGTTTGCCGGTTTTAATGTGATTGTACAAGCTAAATAATTCCATAACTTGTCTACGCCGTGCACATCACTATAGGGCTAGATGAAGCAAGCACACCACCTCCCTTGTGGTCTCAATAGAAACTTCCAATTTAAAGGGACAGTTTTTCATTTGCTCATATTAATGTGAATTTGACAAATACCGAGCCAAACAGCTACCTGTAAGCCTCAGAACTTATATTAAGTTTTTTTGTTTTTCATTTTGTAACATAAAAATGTTACTTTAAAAAAAAAATTAAGTTCATGAAAAAGTGATGTGAACGCCTCGAAACACTCAATGCTAGAATAAGTTCTTTCCATTATATGCAGTGTTGTTTGCATTGAATAATTGCACACAGATTCTTGGAAAATAAACAGTGTTGTTATCCTGCTTAACCAGCTGAGCTGGGACTGGGAGCTTAAACCCTGAGGTGCTGGCAAACCTCCCTCGTTCCTAACCAATGCAAATACTCATCACAGGTCAGTTGGTATTTCAAGTAGTCTTGTTGCACAAAAATACACATGACAAAAATAGGTGTGATAGCTGAGTATCTTTATTTGACTTTCGAATGACAAAGCATTACTGCTCTCTCAGTACACATTATATACAACTGCAGCATTGCTACCTCCTTTTATAACTGTCTAATATCCTGATACGTGACTGATGATGTTTATAACATATCTTAAACTAAACTACTATAGTCCATGTGACAGACTCGGTCTACTAGGAGGTCTTCACTGGGATCTTTGCTCTGACTATTCTCAGTCAGTGGAGGCTGTCTGCCACGTAGCCCAGATAATAATGAAGACGATGGAGGAGACCATTAAAAAGAACAGGTAAAGCCCAAAAAGGAAGCGGTCCAGGATGTGCCCGATTTCCATCCAGACTTCCTCGTTCTCGCCCTTATGGAAGTGGCTGTCCAGGTACTGCCTGATGCACTGCAGGTCCTCGCTGATCTTCTGCAGCTGCAGCTCAGCCTGCTTGCCCTGCAGATCAGCCTGCTTGCCCTGCAGATCCACCTCCCTGGGGTCTTTTACTTCATGAACAGCGCCTGGAAAAAGAACATTCACAATTGCAATTCCAGATTCCAGTTACTATCAGATATTTTGCAATTAGAAATATTTCACATTTTTAAACAGCAAACTCACGGGTTTGTATTTTCACGTAGAGTACAGGTCACAATGCTTTTCGCCATATAAAACAATTCTGTAAACCTGCAGCTATTTAAGAACTGTAGCTCAGGATGCCACAAGGAGCCAACACATAATCCATAGTCCTTACTTGCTGAGCTGTATTGTCAACCTTGCAAATGAACTCTCATAACCCCAGAGTCCTATTCTGTTAGTGTGGATGAGTGAGTAGGGGGTCTCTCTTTTCTCCAGGATAGGGCTCAGCCAAGTCCCCAACACTGTGTTTATGAGATAAGGTGTTAAAAAGAGCCTGTTTAGATTACTAGAGGTATCCTGGCCTAATCTAACTATAGGTAGATAGAAAAATTCTGTCCTGGCTGAAACAAACAAGTCTTGCATTCCCCTAGCCCCCTGGCAGTGGACTTTGTGGTGGAAGTTTATACTGTACCTTGAAAAGCATGATTCAGGGATACAGTGTTCTTGCTCGTGTCTGGCCAGTGGGTCAGCTTTGGCGAGTAGCAGACCACACGGGCCATGCACTGCAGGATGAGCTTGCGCACCCAGTGCGGGACTTCTGGGTACTGCCTGGAGCTGTACAGGATGTTGGTGATGGCCACCGTCTCCAGGACACTGGCCACCATCAGTGAGAGGCTGATGGCAAAGTAGGAACCTGCAAGAAAGGCAAGCATCTCTATCAATAAACAAAACAACGGTCCATTGAAACTACCAGTGGCAGGATGGCAACAACAGGAACATGGCAACAAACCAGTTATTTTTCTCTATTCTCAGAACTGTAATTTATAAAGGTATGAAACAGCAATGTCTTAGAGATAAGAAGAGCTTGAGGGAAGCCTCACGCTGTGCTGTGATCTGAGACAGGAACCTTGCCTCCCCCCACCTCCAACAACCTCTTAATCACTTTGTAAAAGTCAAACTTTTTTATCGCCAAGACACATGAAATCTCAACATTGTTCACTGAAGTGAAATGTTCAATCAGCATTCTAAGGCAAAGTGGAGACAAATGTTTTGGTTTGTACATTGAAAAAGGCAGAAGCTGAAACATTTGTCTACTTGATTTAGTTTCTGAACAGTGTATCTGATGTGTTGGATACATACAAGAACTTCAAAGACAAACCCGGCTAGAACTTAAAAATAACTTTTCCTAAACTCTGTCATTAGCAGTTCACGTCTTTGATGAAGGCAGTTTGCATGGCTCTGATCTAATATTAGACAAGCCTGGAGTTACTGATAAGAGGCGTTTCAGCAGAGCTGGGGAGCAGGTCGTTCATGATGAGCAGGAAGACAGTGTAGCCCAGGATCAGGGTCATCTTGAAGGAGGCTCTGTCCACATTCTGTGCTGGCAGTAAGAAGCTGCAGAGGTCGATCATCATGAGGAAGGTGCTGGGAACTATGAGGTTCATCACATAGAGCTTGGGTCTCCTCCTGATGATCAGCTGCAGAGAAACAGGGGACACTATCACAAAAACAGCATGCCTGAGCTTGGGTCTCCTCCTGATGATCAGCTGCAGAGAAACAGGGGACACTATCACAAAAACAGCATGCCTGAGCTTGGGTCTCCTCCTGATGATCAGCTGCAGAGAAACAGGGGACACTATCACAAAAACAGCAGCCTGAGAAACAGGGGGGACACTATCACAAAAACAGCATGCCTGAGCTTGGGTCTCCTCCTGATGATCAGCTGCAGAGAAACAGGGGACACTATCACAAAAACAGCATGCCTGAGCTTGGGTCTCCTCCTGATGATCAGCTGCAGAGAAACAGGGGACACTATCACAAAAACAGCATGCCTGAGCTTGGGTCTCCTCCTGATGATCAGCTGCAGAGAAACAGGGGACACTATCACAAAAACAGCATGCCTGAGCTTGGGTCTCCTCCTGATGATCAGCTGCAGAGAAACAGGGGACACTATCACAAAAACAGCATGCCTGAGCTTGGGTCTCCTCCTGATGATCAGCTGCAGAGAAACAGGGGACACTATCACAAAAACAGCATGCCTGAGCTTGGGTCTCCTCCTGATGATCAGCTATCACAAAAACAGCAGCCTGAGAAACAGGGGACACTATCACAAAAACAGCATGCCTGAGCTTGGGTCTCCTCCTGATGATCAGCTGCAGAGAAACAGGGGACACTATCACAAAAACAGCATGCCTGAGCTTGGGTCTCCTCCTGATGATCAGCTGCAGAGAAACAGGGGACACTATCACAAAAACAGCATGCCTGAGCTTGGGTCTCCTCCTGATGATCAGCTGCAGAGAAACAGGGGACACTATCACAAAAACAGCATGCCTGAGCTTGGGTCTCCTCCTGATGATCAGCTGCAGAGAAACAGGGGACACTATCACAAAAACAGCATGCCTGATGATCAGCTGCAGAGAAACAGGGGACACTATCACAAAAACAGCATGCCTGAGCTTGGGTCTCCTCCTGATGATCAGCTGCAGAGAAACAGGGGACACTATCACAAAAACAGCATGCCTGAGCTTGGGTCTCCTCCTGATGATCAGCTGCAGAGAAACAGGGGACACTATCACAAAAACAGCATGCCTGAGCTTGGGTCTCCTCCTGATGATCAGCTGCAGAGAAACAGGGGACACTATCACAAAAACAGCATGCCTGAGCTTGGGTCTCCTCCTGATGATCAGCTGCAGAGAAACAGGGGACACTATCACAAAAACAGCATGCCTGAGCTTGGGTCTCCTCCTGATGATCAGCTGCAGAGAAACAGGGGACACTATCACAAAAACAGCATGCCTGCTTTATAACCGCTGGGTACGGTGCACCGCTGGAGGCTACGTGATTAAAGAGGAGTTTCTTAATGGCAAACAAAGGAAGCAAGAAGTGCTGCTGTGGAATAATCGATTGCCGAACGGGGGCTGTACATACTTGATAGACAACCTCATCATATTCGAGGTCGATGGTGCTGAGGAAGCTGCCACGAGCTTCAATGTTTACCAGCTCCCACTCCCCTTTGGTTTTCATCAAGGCTTTCGATGTCTGCAATGTCTTTTCAGCTGTCATGCCCAGACTCACACGCACATCATTCTCTGGGACATACAAAAAAAGGTATAGCGTGAATAGGCTGCTTTTATCCTCTCTAAAGCAATGCATCAAGTTAGGCTCCCAAGAAGAAGCCCTGCAATGCATGTAAACATTACAGTACCAGTAACGACAACGATCCAATAGTTTGAATTACATTACGGCTAGTGCAATGATTTAGACTGAACAGCACTGTGCTGGAGTCACTACAGCAGTCCATGCCTCAGGGTGTTTTAGATTAATCAAGCCTATCGGTTCTTGTCACATGTCTGTGTTACCTGTATGCAGGTAGGACCCAAAGCTGAGCGAGCAGTTCTGCACGTCGAAAGGGAAGGTGAAGATGTCCATGGTGCAGGAGCTGACCACTCGGACAGGCATGTCGTAGTACACATTGCCATTGTGTTTCAGGTACAGGTATGGAGTCTTGGGTGATCTGTCTTCATCCATGCTGTGTGAAGATGCAGAGGGATTCGGTGACTTGCAGCAATGTGTATTGTTAATCTGGGTAGAACCTCAGAGCCTGGGTACTACACTGATCAAAAACGCAAGCTCCACATTTGCAGCTGAGTAATAATCAACACTATTTCTGATTGAATTCTCATTCGATATTTCACGATTCTTCATTGACATCTTTAGACAATTATCTCATGGTATAGCGTTGGGCATCAGCCCTTTATCTCAGAGTACTCAGAACTGTTATAGGTCAAGACCTAGTCACAATACTATCAGCAGAGTACTTTCTAGCTCTTCCTTCATGGGTGAACGCAACACTTACAATTCATTGATCAGGATATCCGGCACCCAGATATTTTCACTTGGGATGGAGATATTGTCAGTGCCACACTGCACAGGATCCCATTCAACAATCTCCATGTTCCATTCCTAAAAAGAAAAAAACAAAAACCTATTGTACTGTTCCATAATGATAAGTTCCATCCATACACCCTTCCTTTAATGAATACTAAAAAAATAAACTTACCAGGACTTGCCAGATGAAGGTTGTCATTGTTTGTATCTTTTCATCCTAAGGGGTGAAAAAAAGTGTGGAAAAAGCGGAAATTATTTTTCTGACAAATGTTTTTGTGTGTGTTTTAAGTTTTGGATCACTTAGGCTGCTTGAAATTTGTGTCGCTGTTTAAAGCAAGTTTCCAGATTCTAAACTCCTGTTAGCTTTTAGAGGGCGTCTATGTGTGGGATAATGAGTGCTCTACAGCGGGGAAGCTGGCTTGCTGAGTCAATCCATGAGGTTTATAACTGGCACTATCAAACAAGCTTTCATGTAAACAAATGAAATGAAGCGAGGCTGGCTTACCACTCCCAGGATGGCATAGAGAGTGAAGGACACGTTGACCTGTGTCGGGCTCCGAAGGCTCACAACGGGACGAATAGCTTTTCTCTGGAAGACGCTCATCTCCAGTGCCTTAAGGAGCGATTCTGCATTCGGGTTTGAGCAATTCAGAGTCAAAGCCGCATCAGCCTCCCCTGTAAAAACAAAGAAGGTTCGTCAAATGCCAAGAATTCCTTTAGAAAACAAAAGATGAATTGAACTAGGGTTTGTAAATCCTCCATCGAGTTGCTGGTAAAATTATTTTTTAATAGCTCATACTGAAGCAAGAAAAAGTCAATTGAAGACAATCGACTTTTATAAACAAAAAAAACAAAAAAACAACCAATACACATTTAGCTAGAAATTTTAAATGGGCTCATTCCATCTCAGTCCCTTGTCTAGGTCATACAGAAGCTTTTCCTTTGCAAAACACCCTCCCTGGGTCTCCTTTCTCCGTTGCATGTGGTTTATGTATCACCATCACCTACAAACAGAGGAAACATCTGCCCAGGATTTGGTCCACTTGAGTTGGAATGACTGAATGGTATAAGCCTCTCAGTTCTGGCTTTAGGCTTGAGGGAAGAGCATAGAGACTCGGGTCCTTTGAGTCCAGTGCAGGCTGGACTGTTGCTAAAGGAAATGTTTGGAGTTTAAATTGACAGTTTTTTCCCAGCTCTATGGATCAAATGAGAGGGCTTTGGTCTCCAGCGTTGACAATCACGAACCATTCATACACCTAAAAACACAGCAACAACAAGCTGGAATTGAAGCCCAAATTCCAAATGGAAAGAGAGGATCGTGGTGATCTGGGGAGACATGCCTACCTTGTAGGAGCAGCCCAAGGGCCACTATGAAGACCTGTGCCAGGATTGCCTTTCTCCTGAGCCTGATGGAAAGCGCAGCAGCAGCTGCTGGTCTGGGCAGGTTCCATGCTGCCATCTCCACTCCACCCACTCCGAGAGAGACTACAGCATCCAGAGAGGGACACAATCCTGACTCCAACCAACACAGCTCTGCCTCTCAAGCTAGAGAAAACCAACCCAAATGAAACTGCGGGATCCTGCGACCTTTATGTCTCAGTTAATAAATAAGCAGCTCCAAGGAATATGTGTTGCTCTTTTCTTCCAGTATTCAAATGTCCGGAATGCAGAGAATATTTTTTTTTTTGTCTCCGTGGAACGTCCGGATGCTCTTAATCTGAATGAAATAAAACATTTAAAAAAAAGGTCAAACAAATTGTAGTCTTATCTGTTTTGAAGCAAAGTCTTATCTGGTTTGAACTCTCTGTGCAATGCCCAATGACAGGCCAGTGCAGCTGGAGTAAGTTTGCATTCTTGCAAAGTACTGTTATTACCAAATAATGCTCTCAGTTGTGAATGCAAAAAAACAAAAAAAACTTTAACTGGTACCAACTCGAGTCGTACAAGCGGTCTGCATATATCCTGTTTAAACTTGTTGAGGGCCTTCTTTAATATAATTTCAGGGTTTACTGATGCTGACCATTGTTATCAACTCAGAGAACTCTGAATAGAAGGGTGATCGTCAAGGTAAAAAAACCAAATTGGATAAAAGTGACACCTGTATGCAGTTAAGTACAGAGCTGTCAATTAAAATCCTTCTGGTTAGTGTGTGTTTCCCCATAGACATGCTAATAAAGCTACAGCAGTCCTGTTAAACTGGTTTCATCTGGGTGGCAACCTGCAAACAAATCTCCCACTGCAAGGGCCTGTGTATCTAAAGACTCTACCCCAGTCTTTATCAACTCCTGTTTTTTTTTTTAAAGGAGACTATTCCATGTTAACTATACAGAATTTGAGTGTGCTTGGTTCTGGTTTTGTAAAATTAACCAGTATTTTTCCACTTTCAAAAAGCAATTAAACACACACACACACACACACTGCATGCATGATGAACAGTTTCATCATAATCTCATAATCATCATAATCTGATACTCGTTCGCAGTCCTAAACCGCACTGTGTTACTGCAGTGATGTTTTTAAATCCGGTATTTAAATGTGCGCTGCTGTCGGTCGGTCTCACTGTCCGCCAGCGCTTTCCAGAAACTCGTTCTGTCAGAGTCCCTTCGGTCTTTGTAACAGACACCTGTTTGTGAACTACATTTCCAAGATGCATTTGCATACATGCTCCATGTGCACGCTGAGCCACGCAGGAACTTCACTGCAATGAAGTTCTTACCGAATCACGATCCTGCTGTAACCGGGAGTCTTACCAGAATGAAACAATGATGTCTTAGTGCAACAACAGCTGGCTCCCACGGCCAAATGAAGCATTTATTTAGCAATCTGTATGAAGATAGACAGAAACAACAACATCCCTTGAAGCAACTTCTAACGTGCAATTGCGAGGCATCGTCACCGTCCTCTGTGGCTGTACACGTAATATCCAAAAAACGTGTTTCTGGTTCTGACCTGGAACAGAAAGCCCTTCTCCAATCTGGGATGCTCACCTGTATTAGGGTCACGCAGTAAGTCTGTTTCCAGGCAGGTGTGTATCACTGTGCTACAGGAACTTCATGTTTTTATAAGAGTGTTTTTCTTAGAGAACATGTGCTTCCCTAAGATAATCGAGGAATCAAACACGCGATTGTCACCCTGTGTAGAATGCCGGAGTACACCCCAGAAGCAAATAAAGTTAAACAAATACTTTTTATTTTTTATTTCTACAGATAAATGTTTACATACCCCAATGGAAATGTATCATTTCTAGAAATTACAGGAAAAATCTTTTTTGTGCATGTCTTGGTGGTGGTAAACTTTCTCCAAACGTAACGACTATCAGCCTGACCAAATAGCTCGATTTTTTTCCTCATCCACAAGAGCAAAACTTTTGCCACAAAAGAGTTTTCCTAAAATTCTTTGTTTTCAAGAAATTTCTAGAAATTATAAATTTCCACTGGGGTCTGTAAACTTTTGACTGAAACTGTATATGTGTACATAATTTCCCCAGCTAAAAGTGAATTGGCTCATTTACACTATAGTGATATAAGAAAGAAACATGCTGTGTTTGAGACTGCATGTCCCAGCTGCTACTACCTGCCATTATTAGTGTGTGTGTGTGTGTGTGTGTGTGTGTGTGGTTTTTTTAATGCCCCCCCCCCCCCCCCCCCCCCCATTAGTCTTCTATCTTCAAAATGTTATTTATTTTCATTGTAATGATGTGTATAATGCTGGCTGAGAGCAAGAATAGGTGGTTTAAACTACAGAGACGAGTGCAGAAGTCATTAATTCCTGTTGAATTATTATTATTTATTTAATACCAGAAGCTCTTACCCATTGCGACTTAACTGTTACTGTTAAAACAAAACAAAACAAAAAAATACACGTTTCAAGAAACCCAGAATTAAAGCCCACTGGATACAGCATGTTACTGTATATAGTGCTGGATGCAGTGTTGTAATCAATCTCTCCTATTCTAGACGGCAGGAGAAATCCTGCCTTTACACAATGTGACTAGAGTAAGCAAGCCCGTCTCTAAGCACCATAACCTTCAGTCAGAGCAGCAGCTCCCTTCTGCACAAGTCCACACTCACACAATTATTTTTCATTTTCTCATCAATATTTGAGCAGTTGCTGGGAAATGCAGGCACAGCCCACACAACACAGAGGGCTGAGAGCCGGGGGAGGAGGAACGTGAGGGTTTACTGATATTACTGCTACATGTTTCACCAGCAAATATTAGCAGCACCTTCCTGTGGTATTTTCACCACAGCGGTTATAAACTTCGCCTGCGCAAAGCGACCGTGCAAAGTGGTTTAGCTCACAACGAGGAAGCGCCTACAAAGAAACAGCGCGCTGGAGCTTAGATCAGCGGCAGAAAGAGCAAAGCAAGAAACCACGGGAGATTTGGAGACAGGCTGTGCCACGAAACAGACGAAGAAATAAAAAAGAAAGGAGAGCAAGGTGCAGCGCTACGGCGACTGTCGATGGTAACTGGCTGGCAGCTGCATGACTCAAATCACCCCTACGCAACCCCTGTAACAATGCAGTGTGTTTGTAGCTGGAAAGATGCAAATGCTGCATGTGCTGAGCACACAGGGCTGAGTTGTGGCGACTAACCTCTCCAGCATTGCCCCAGCAGTGGAACCTTTTTCTTTCTTCTGCAAGCCACAGATGTTATCTGCTCTGTCACAACCTACACATCCCAGTTTAAACGACTCCCGTTAGTGTCAGAGTCTGCTTATTGTGACAATAGAGACCGACACAGTGTAAACTACCGCCGCTAGTGACAGAGTCTGCATGCTTATTGGGACAATAGAGACCGATACATTGCTGTGATTTGACACAGGGGGACTGAGCCCTGGCGACTGAAGCTCTCTGTCTTTGTGTCCACACACAGGGATGGAACACCGCCCTCTGGTGGTTTTATATGTAAAATCCTTAATAACACATCTAGGAAAACCCAAAGAATCACACACACATTTGTGCAAATTTATTTATATATATTTTTTATACATAATGTATATAAATTGTGCATATACATAACAACATGGAATCTGTATATGTTACAGTTATTCCCAGCACACATGATAATACTCCACCTTTTTCAGGAGTCACCCTCTTAGCATCAGTTCATTTCACCTTTTTTATACAGAAAGTGTAAGTGCAGATTTAAAATAAATAAGAGCTGCAGTGTGGAAAGTAGTGGAATTAAATCTGAAGGAATGCTTGTTGAGAGCAGCATTGCATTAGTAGCAGGCTGTGTTCTACGTGATGGGAACTGTACATTCATTCTGTATATCAATAAATGTATTCCTCTATTAATCGATATTTTATTTACATTACATACATAGCTTTTGGCACCGAATCTGTGGGTTGGGGATTGGGGGTGTGGGGTTTGTGTGGGTTGCGGGTGTGGGTTTGTGTGGGTGTGGGGTTGGGGGTTTCCCACCCCCACACCCCAACACACACACAACCCCCACACTCAAACACACCCACACTCCAACCCCCAATTGGGGGTTAAGTGTTGGGGTGTGGGTTGGGGGTATACCCCAACACACCCATGTGTGGTTGGGGGTTAGGGGTCAGGGTGTGGGGTTGGGGGTCGGGGGTCTGTATGCTACCTGCAGTGACTCCAGCAGTGTTTTCCCCCCGACCCCTCCTCCTGTCCTGCAGGGAAGGTGATGGTGGCATATTCCACATGGTCGTCCTGGTCTGGCATTGTGGCTGGAGGAAGGGCGTCGCGCCTTGGGAATTCCAGGACCCCGTACTCGATGGAGTAGACTGGCACTGCCTGGGACGGCCTTCTCTCCTGAAACACACACACGTCATTCACAGCTGATTATACACAATCAGCTTTTTGTAGACTATGGCAGAAGAAAGCATGGTAAATACATAACAGGGTGGGCAAATAAAGCAAATAAAGATGTTTATATATATATATATATATATATATATATATATACACACACACACACACACACACACACACACACACACACACACACACACATTTTGTATTTTTATTATTTGAATTACTGTGGCACTCTGAACTTATCAGTAAACAAAATGATCATTTATACTGATTTTAGATTAGCTAGAAGGAATTTTTTTGTCTAATAATGAAAGTGCACGATTAGCCTGGATGCCTAGTCGTGATGAAATCTTGCTGCAGTGTAAATATTTCCTCGATAGGCAATGCAGCAGGAGGCAGACAGTCCAACTTACCTGCTGGCGTTTGATTCTGTCGAGCTGTGGGCTGGAAGTGCCTGGAACAAGAGGACTGTGGTTAGCTGCGTGGTTTCTCATTTATCTTTCAGTTCAGAGTACAACCGTAACTTTCAGACTGATTACTGTAATCGTGGGAACGCTGCGCTCACAGGACCATAAACACAAACAAAACAACCATTCGGAAAATATGAGTGCAGCGCATTACTCCCCACTGTCACTTGATAAGCCTTGGGCTTCAGGCATGTCTGCTCGTCTGAAAGGAGGACATGGGGAGGGGTTTGTGGGTCAGTGAATGCACCAGGGAAGCTTGTGATACCAGTGACTGTTCCGTGCTTCTGATTCACCCCCCCCCATCACCAACCCCCCCACCTCCACCCCCACAAAGAGTGCTGCGCAGCAAGACAGTGCGTGTCAAATACACCACAACATATATGGAACAAATATATTAGTTAATATATTCTTTAAATGTATTTCATACCTTAGCCATTATATATTTATATTGATGGCACTGTACATATATTGTATTCCAGTGCCATACTGTTGATGTGTGTGTGACTGGTTGCTGGTTGCTGTGTGTGTGTGAATGGTTGCTGGTTGCTGTGTGTGTGAATGGTTGTTGGTTGATGTGTGTGTGTGAATGGTTGCTGGTTGATGTGTGTGTGTGTGTGTGTGTGAATGGTTGCTGGTTGCTGTGTGTGTGTGAATGGTTGCTGGTTGCTGTGTGTGTGTGAATGGTTGCTGGTTGATGTGTGTGTGTGTGTGAATGGTTGCTGGTTGCTGTGTGTGTGAATGGTTGCTGGTTGCTGTGTGTGTGTGACTGGTTACTGGTTGCTGTGTGTGTGTGTGAATGGTTGCTGGCTGACTACCCTCTAGTAACAGAATATTTTACATTAATTCTGCAAATTAGCTATAAGCACGGTTAATGTTATTACAATTAGAAAAAATAGCCTATGGTCACATTTATTTAAAATACATTTTTATTAAAAAAAACAAAAAAAACTATTATATTTTTTTAACTCCATGGGCGACGAGAAGATGTCAAGTTGAGAAGACCACATATACATTAAAGACAGTGAACCTGGTATTCCGATCCCAGAGGAGGAACACAGTGTAACTGATCACTAGAAGCAGCACGGCCGTGACAGTCAGCGAGGCAGCAATGAGGGGATTCTTTGGAATGCTGTGATCTTGAGGATGGCTGTCTGCAGTGCTTGTGGGGTCTGACAATATTGAAAAAATTGAACACCTTTATTATGATTTGATTATCTTGATTTGATTGTTTTTGATTCCAGCACTTTATATTTGGGACAGAAAAAAAAACTGAAAGAAGAAGTGATCTAAGCTAGCTTTTAGTGATTCCAGAACATGAAATGCCTGTTTGAAAATACTTTGTGTATATGTAATTACTTCTTCCCTGTCTTACGGGTAACAGTTGAGTTATCATCTATGTGAGCTGGTGTCCCATGGTTCAATAACTGATTTAGTAACAATGGTATTGATCCCCCCCTTCTATTTACTAAGCTGTGTTGAAAATGATCTCAATTCAACATTCCAGTCTAAAGGATGTGCAACGTGAAAATGAATGGAATTACAAAAAGTGTGATTGATTGTAGCATCATTGCGTTGACCTAACTAACTTGCATAAGTCATCAGTGGAAAGCAATGCCCCTGTGGATAAGTACTAGTCCTTGCTAAGCACAGTGCTGAGAGCCGCCTTGTCTGTGACTCAGTCACCCTTTGACACAGCTGGCTTTGTGTTCTGTCGGAAACACCACTCACAGCTATCACCACTTCCTGGGTTTCTCTGCAAATGCGATCATGGATTTTCCTTGTGTCACTTCATTACACCATGGGCTCTGATTTCCTATGAACATGCTCCCACTTACCTATTTATTGTAAAATCATTATGATTATTACTATTGTTTCTGAAAGATCTTTCATGATATGACAAATGTAAACGTGTATGTGTACATAGTGCCTTCCTGTTTCGAGTTAGGTTGACATGATTTTTTATTTAACCCCCAGGGTGTGCCGTGGTGCTGATTAGTAGAAACAGCTGCCTGGACCCCATCGTCCGGAGCGCTCGTCTGTCTGATTGATGATGTAAGAGATCCCTGTGTCCAGCGTTCACCTGTCTGATTGATGTAAGAGCTCCCTGAGTCAGGAGCGCTCACCTGTCTGATTGATGTAAGAGCTCCCTGCGTCAGGAGCGCTCACCTGTCTGATTGATGTAAGAGCTCCCTGAGTCATGACCTCTCACCTGTCTGATTGATGTAAGAGCTCCCTGCGTCAGGAGCGCTCACCTGTCTGATTGATGATGTAAGAGCTCTCTGCGTCAGGAGCACTCACCTGTCTGATTGATGTAAGAGCTCCCTGTGTCAGCAGCGCTCACCTGTCTGATTGATGTAACAGCTCTCTGCGTCAGGAGCACTCACCTGTCTGATTGATATAAGAGCTCTCTGTGTCAGCAGCGTTCACCTGTCTGATTGATGTAAGCGCTCCCTGCGTCAGGAGCACTCACCTGTCTGATTGATGTAAGAGCTCCCTGTGTCAGCAGCGCTCACCTGTCTGATTGATGTAAGAGCTCTCTGTGTCAGCAGCGTTCACCTGTCTGATTGATGTAAGAGCTCCCTGCGTCAGGAGCGCTCACCTGTCTGATTGATGTAAGAGCTCCCTGCGTCAGGAGCACTCACCTGTCTGATTGATGTAAGAGCTTTCTCTGGTTGTGATGGTCAGGTTGATGGAATTGCTGACTTCGACCTTGGAGTTTAGGACGTAGTTGCACTGGTACAGCCCTGAGTCATTCTTAATTAGTCCTGAAATGGACAGTATGGCTGTCTGTGTCTTGTTCTGCCAGATGAATGTTACCCTTTTTTCATTAAATTTGCTTTCATGCCCTTCCTTGAAATTGATCTCTGCAATCTTCTGTGTATTCTTGTTCAGGTTCAGGTTCATGCTTTCAGTGTCGTTGAGTTTCTTTGGAAATGTGAAATTGAGTGTTAGAGTCTGTCCTTCTTCCATGCTTGAAAAGTTCAGTTTTGAGTCTCCTGAAAAAAGAGAAAATATATATTTTTAAAAAGATCCTTAATGAAGGCGGCTCTGTGCTTAAGTTCTGCTGCACAAGGGATAAAATACAAGCAGATTCTTTGTACCATTCCTCATGAACATTTTCACAGTAAATGTGTTTGTTTTTTCCATGCTTGCCCATGTTGTTTAAGATGCCTAACACAAAGCGGTCTAACATTTTCATACTGACTGAAAACACACATTGCACAGCCAGAGGCTTACATGCGGTAGGCATACACCACAGTATATAATAGATTATTATGTGAAATATTTCGTGACGTGAGATTGACACACAGCTGTGCCCATAGTTTACGAGAAATGCAGCTCTCAGGCCTGTGGGGTTTGAACCGGAGCAGACAGCACCCTCGGCCACGGTGTATCCTGTGTCAAACGAGTTCAATAGCTAATGTGTTGCTTGTGGTTGATTTAGGAAATAAAACAGTTATTTCCTTTGATTATTAATAAAGCAAACAGCAGGGCTCTCTGAATTCCAGTAAGAATGGTGACGCAGAACCTTACAGAGGCCAGCACAAAAGACATTGCTGCAGGAAGTTACTGAGAGAAGGCAGGCGTACAATTAAACTGCAAATAAATACACAGAAAAACAAATAGCAGCTCCGCCCTTAGGAACGCTTATCACAGTATTTGCAGTTTTATCATGCTATAGTAATCTATGCATTTATGATATTTTACCCTGGTTTGCCATGTTTATTAATTTTCTTTCCCATACCTCGCTATTCTTTACAATGCTTATCTATGCTTTAACATGCTTTCGCTGTGCTGTATTACACTTTGCAAGGACTTTACTCTGCTGCTATATTATTTACACTTCATTTGCAAATAGTCAAAGTGTGCTGTTTTTTTTTTATTGAACTGTATATATGTGTAATTAGAAACATTTTTTTTTATTTTTTGGCAGATTTTACTAAGATTTTACCATGCAACTGTATAGTGTTAATACAATTTATGTAACCCCACCTGAATATCATTGTCATAAAATAATACAACTAAAAAGGGTTAAATTGGAATGTACAATCCTTAACAAATAATCCTCTGGTCCCCCTTTTAATTAAGATGATTAATCTCAGTAAGAAAAATATTTTCGCCTTCCTCTTCCCTCATGTTTTAGGTCTAATTGATTAAGCACACAAACACTGGTCTAACATTAAAACCTATGGGTGCGCACTTAATAGCACTGGCATTCACGCTTACCTGGTTAACATGAAATACATTTAGAGCTATGAAATACTCGATAGTGCTAAATACTAAAATAAACCTAAATTCATTGACATGATACAGAACACTTTATAACAAGTAGGACCTGTCTGTAATGTGAATGTAATTACATACATTCATACTAACATGTGATTTCTATTTCAATTCAAATCTGCACTTAACTTGATAATGAATTCAAAGATCCCAAACATGAGAAAAAACTCCTGTATTTCATATGAATCCAGCAGGAAATATACTAGTTCAAATATTGACCCTTATTTGCCTTTCTGCAGATTCCCAACAGAGTTGTTAATAAGAGCTATGGTATGCAGGAAATAAAAATGTGCATTATAAATATCATATGGGAGATACTGAAATTGAAGAAAGAATGTATGTTATAAATATAATGCATTAGTAAGAGCTCATCTTGAATATTGTGTTCAGTTCTGGTCACCTCCCTACAAAAAGGATATTGCTGCTCTAGAAAGAGTGCAAAGAAGAGCGACCAGAATTATTCCGGGTTTAAAAGGCATGTCATATGCAGACAGGCTAAAATAATTGAATCTATTCAGTCTTGAACAAAGAAGACTACGCGGCAACTTAATTCAAGCATTCAAAATTCTAAAAGGTATTGACAATGTTGACCCAAGGGACTTTTTTGACCTGAAAAAAGAAAGAAGGACCAGGGGTCACAAATGGAGATTGGACAAAGGGGCATTCAGAACAGAAAATAGAAGGCACTGCGAGAGTCTGGAATCAACTCCCCAGTAATGCTGTTGAAGCTGACACCCTGGGATCCTTCAAGAAGCTGCTTGATGAGATTTTGGGATCAATAAGCTACTAACAACCAAACGAGCAAGATGGGCCGAATGGCCTCCTCTTGTTTGTAAACTTTCTTATGTTCTAATGTTCTTATGTTCTTTCTTATGTTCTTATGTTCTTTCTTATGTTCTTAAAGACAATGCCCACCAAGCACTCTGAGAGGATGCATTCCATTCTTCTTTATCACACACTACCCCACGCACTCTTTCTTATAATCTTTGGGGAGCAATTTTCCCAGCTGAGAAGCGAGCGAGAGAAGACAGCACCAATGTGAGCTACGGTTTGAATTCCTTTCAGCTTGACGGCTCGCTCTGTGGATCGCGCTCTGTTGCTGGTGTTAATGAAGGCGTGTTTCCTTTAATAACCGGAATATCAACTGGGTGAGCACATTGAAAAGATTGCTCACCAGTTATTACAGACTTATATCAGGCAGTGGTTACAGAAATATATCACATGAAGAATACAATACAATCTGTTGTTGGTGTTTTAAAACCGATATGACTCAGTTAACGAGTTAACGGATGGCAGTTTCCACTAAACATGTCTGACTGTATATAAACCACCGTGTTAAAAGAGTGAAATACACTTTAAAGGGATTTTAACAGTGATTCCTGACAGACCGAGGGAACACCATGAGAATAACAGTTAACCCACTGGAACACATTTAATTTAGCTGGAATTATTTTAAATTCTCAACCAAACATAGGGAAAAATTTATAGGGAAAAATAAATACAATTTTCACGCATGCAGAAAGCCACAAACAGTCCTTTTCTCTCGCTTGCTGTGTCTGTCAGTTTGACAGGAAGTGATGTCGCTCTGCGGCCTTTGTCCCAATTGATATTTTCTGATAAGTTTATCATAATTATATAAATAAACAAACCTTTGCATAGGACCAGACCATGCACAAGCACTCTCTCCTCCACCTCCACGCCCCTAAACACTTCCATAGAACACAGATTTCATTTAAACCAGCAGCCAGGAGGAACTGTCACGATAAGGAGCATCGTGATCCTCTTCATTCTCTATGGATGATAGCACGTTTATATCAACAAACACAGCAAGTGATCAACACAGTGCCATCTATATGCTTAGCTAGATCGGGGTCTGTATTACTGTATAATGCTGCAAGGGTCTGGAACATTGCAGAACGGAGTGAAAATTACAAAACACAAAGAACCCTCACTGCACAAACACCCCCCCTCAGCTTGACCAAAATGAAAAAGGAAAACTGCCAGATACTGCATACACTTAGATGAATAACGAAGAACATCCTCATTTTTACCAATCCCAATGTATTTATTTAACCAGGACAGAACCCTTGAGATACACAACTCATTAACAAGGGGGTCCTGACAAGAAACAACATTATAAAACCAATGTCAATAAGAGACAAATCCTTCATCACAATACACCCAGCGAACTCATCTTTATTAAACTTTACAAAATGATTTTCCATGTGTGAAAGCATATCTAACGCACAGCACGACCGCATTGCTCCTGCCCGTTTCTCCAGTAGAGAGCTGCAGAGCAAGCCTGTCAAGCGACTTTCCCAGTCACTACCTCTTCTGGGATTTGAACCCAGGAATCTCTACATCTCACTCCTGTTTGTATGAATTGCTACTAAACCTGACATAGGGTTAAACAGAAGTGCCGAATAGCGGAAGCTATGAGAAGCTCTGCAGCCACTTCATTCTTGCAGGGCATTAGATGCCTAGAAAAACATCACTTTTCTTGATCAAAGATGCTGTTTGTTTTATCCCTATATGGACAGCAGTGCCATCATTCTAATTTGATCTCTGGGACAGTTTATTTACACAAGTCTGGGGACTGCAGTACAATTGGGTTTCTAACTGTAGACAATACATAGATAATAATGTTGACACTTTCCAAGTGTCTCTAATGACTGTGTCTTTACATTGTAGTTACTTAGTAAATACATGTAGACTTACACATGGTTACAATGTTAGTATACACAGTTACAATGTACTTAATGTGGAAATCTTTTTGCATGATATATGTAAGTACACAATTGTATCAGATAAGGGTTATGGCTAGCAATAGGGTTAGGTTTAGAGTTAGGGTTATATCGTGCAAAAATATTTACACATTAAGTACGCTGTAATAATAATAATATATAATAATATTTTTATTTTTATATAGCGCCTTTCATAGTGGACCACCATCACAAAACGCATGTAATTATGTGTAAGTACACATGTATTTACTAAGTAACGACTCTGTAAATACACAGTAATTTGAGACACTTCATGGAAAATGCTAGCATAATAACATGAATCCCTCGTTCTTACCTGGATCAGAGCGGGTGATTCCTGATGTTTCGATTCCAAGCCCAGGACAGAGTAAAGACATCAGACACACAAGAACGGCTAGGAGCTTGTTCAGAACCCAACTCATGCTTAACTTGTTTAAATAAAATCTCTACGATTTCTTTAACCCTTAAAAACAAGCTCCCCCTCCTACCACGATCATAACTCTTCAGAAGGTACAGTACTCAGCAATTCTGCATGTGAGTCTCTGTTGTGTGAAGTGAAGGGTTCAGTTGACACACAAGAAAAGAAACAAACAATAGTGGATGAATAAGAGAAAAAGAAAAAAAAAACATCCACAGAAAACCCCCTTTAAATGTCACTTTCGGTCACATTTTCCACGAGTGAGAGAGGAACAGAGAGAGAGAGAGAGAGAGAGAGAGAGACTGTTAGGCTATGATTTACAATAAAACGCTCCTATTTCACATAAAGATGTTGCTTTTCTAACAGCACGTTTCCCCTGCAGGTTACAGCTCTGTAAGCCTGGGGAGCAGCCTTACCTTGCTGGATCAGAAGAAGTAAAAGAGGAGTGAGTGCTGATATCACTCTGGTAACCTTCCCCATGCCTCTGGAGTGGTCTGCCTCTAAGCAGAGTCAATCAAATAGTTTGAGCTGCTCGCTGGCCTGCGCAAGCTCTTCCTCTCGGAGCCTGTATAGAGAGCGGGGAGAGGGGGAGGGGTAACTCAGAAACCTGGGTAGACCTCATCACTGCCTCTGCCAGCCTGTCAGAGCCATGCAAAATACAAAAAGCTGCATACGACATACACACCACAACAAACAGAACCAGTTTACCAAGCGTGCCAACATGCCGTAACCTTAAAAAGAAAGCCTTTGAATTCCATTACATAGTAACTACACATCTAGACATGCCATCACGAAAAAGACTTAGCAATGTACAGGCGCTTTCATTGTGTAGTTTAAAAAAAAGATATAAAAAATGTACAATAATAATATAGCCAATTAATGAAATAAAGACAAAACAAAACCAAATATACGTGAGAAATATTTTCAATAAATAAAGGCTTGATGTTGCCGAATGGAGTTCCAACCTCACAACAAACTTAAATTAGCAAATCCTGACTAGAGTGTGACTACAGTGTAACTAACTGTATCTTCAGCTTTAGCAGAAAAAAACGAATAATTTAGCAGTTGAACAACAATAGTGTCCAAAAAGTTAGCCGTACAAGCTTTCTTTCTTGCTTGTGACACAACATTTGGAAATTATTTATTCACAAAAGCCAGGGCCCAACAGTTACACAAAGTATGCAGTTACTGCTCTTATCATGCAGGTTTTATGTAATGCCACTTAAAGGAATTGTTATCATTTACTTACACTACCCCTCTTCTAGACCCCTGAAACCACACTGTGCCCACACAGTCTACGCAACGGGGGGATACCGCACCACAGTGTCATCCTAGCATCGACCCCTCAAAGCACCATAGCCCAGCTGATGAATGTGTCAGGTTACACAAGACATCCCCTCATAACGCACACAACACAGAGCGGTTAGCACCAAGGGTTTAGAGATCACAGCGTCACAGCTCAGCTCGGCTGTAAAATTGTCTACAAGCAAAGCAGGATGCTCTTGCCAAGGTGAATAGGTCTCTCCAGTCTTACAAAAAAGAAATAGTAAATACTACGTGACAATAACTCTGCAGTGAAGATAGGATCCCCTGCAATGAACACAAAGTGGAGAGTGATCTGCAGGCAGCTACAGTGCTGTGCCTTCTGGTCTTCTCACCTCCTGCCCCCTCACTCCACTAGGTCTTAACACATTCACTAAAACATAGACCACAGCAAACCCACACACGCACAGATACCCAGCTCTCTGCAGAAAGCACAGGGGCAGAGAAGCGGCTTGGGGCTGCTGGTGGGATGAAAAGCTGTGAGTTTGTGGGAGGTTGGCCAGTGGCTACAGTCCTGGGTTGGAACATGAAAGCTAGTGGTTTTGAGTACTGTAGCCCAGATTGCTGGTAGTGGGCTTAAGTTGCACAGTGGTTAGAGTGTTGGACTGCAGTGTGGAAGGTACTGTATGGTACTTGATTAAAAAAATGATGCTATAATCTTTCTGGGAAACAATGTTCATTAAAAATTGTAGGTGGTATTCTGCACTCCAAAACCGCACAATATTGGAAAAACAAAGTGTCAATTTGAAAGCGTTGTTACTATGTAGGCATTTCTAGTCTGGATCTCAGTGCTAGTGGATCCTAGGCTCACACACACCTGAACTCGCGCTCCAGCACACCAGCGTGGGTCACACAATGTAAACCTACCCTTTTCTGTAAATAGCAAGCAAACGGATCGCTGAGGTGATTAATAAGAAAACACACACACTATAGGGCCCTATAGAAGTGCTTGGAAAAAGAACACGCACAAAACCCACAAGCGGGTTATGCAAATCTGCTGAAAGTGTGTTTCCCTGCACTTCACTTTCAACAATAAAATCAATATCGATAAATACTGATTCAAACAAAACACGCTTTCCTTTTCCTGTTGTTTTTGTCTGGGGGATTTTGTTTGTAGGAGAGTTAGTTATCGAAGATCCTGCTACCCTGCGATGTGGTGGTGCGTGCAGAATGGTTTGTTTTTATGATGTGTGTGTATGTGTGTGACAGTGTGTGTGTGTGTGTGTGTGTGAGTGTGTGTGAGTGTGTGTGTGTGTGTGTGTGTGTGTGTGTGTGTGTGTAGGGGTGTGTGTGTGTGTGTCTGTGTATGTGAGTGTGTGTGTGTGTCAGTGTATGTGTGTGTGTGTGTGTGTGTGTGTGTGTGTGTGTGTGTGTGTGTGTGTGTGTGTGTGTGTGTGTGTGTGTGGTTCAACTGAAACCTTCCACACGGTTCCACTAATGGAAAATCTAATCATACAGCTCGTCTCACAGCAGGCACGGTTAGTCACAGCACAAATGTGAGCAGGCGCTTTTTTCGTGCAATTTCTTTTGGATTTTCTCATCTCAAATTGTTCCTCTTTGTATAATTCAGGCCCCTTAATAGAAGATAAAGTGAAGTTTCTTCACGGATCAGTCTGACTGATCATTTTGTTTGTATTTATATGAATGAAATTCTCCCTTTTGAATGTGACTTTCACATGCAATTAATCCCTGGTTTCACCCGCTGTCCCATTTTCAATTTACTGCTCACTGATCTCAACAGTGAGGCCCTTTATGTTAAAGCACTGGTGCCTTTCCACCCCAGTGTGGATGTCTGGCCGTCTCAGTAAGATCTGGAAATACAATTCAAATACAGTGGAGAAAGGCCTGACATTGAGAAACTAACATATCAAGTTTACATGCACTCATTACAGGCTGGTTTCACAGTCTTGGGGTACCCAATGTTACCATATGGAAGGTAGTCTGAGAATGGTGCTAATCAGTGCCTATAAACAGACTGGTAACTGCCTTCATCCAGTATGCAAAAAACCTTTTGTAGTTGGATTTCCCTTTTAGATGCTTACCGCTGTAAATCTGTACACTAATTTTGCAGTTTCATTACGCTTTTTTCTTGCAGTTATAACTATTTCTATCACAAGCGTGGCTATTATGTAATAACATCAGTGGAATAACATGCTTAGCAGGACTAGTTTCAAATGTGTCTGAAAATTTCATTTGTATAAAAGTTTTTATTCAGAATACCAGTACACTTCCCCTTACACTTCCTCTCCCCATATTTCTCACTGCCCTCCCTCATTCTCTAGAAACATGTCTTTCGCTCTCTCTTACACCCACTTATACTTGTTTATAGAAATCTCCATTAGATTCTTCCCTGCTGTGACTAACTGGTCTGGATCAGCCTTATTTATCCTCTTCAAAAACCTCCAAGCCCCCCCTTGTGAGGGTAACATTTGCAAGCTACAGTATTTCCACTAAGCAGCTCAACTTGAGGTTGTTTAGATGTGGTAGATTGAACTGTAAAAGGTAACTCTTAAACAAGCTGCTAAAAAAGTTTCTGTCTTCCATGGCTTCTAGATGTATTGTCAGTGTGTGTAGGAGATGAGTGCCTCTTATCCTTATCTTCCATGGCTTCTAGATGTATTGCCAGTGTGTGTAGGAGATGAGTGCCTCTTATCCTTATCTTCCATGGCTTCTAGATGTATTGTCAGTGTGTGTAGATGAGTGTGTCTGATCCTCATCTTCCATGGCTTCTAGATGTATTGCCAGTGTGTGTAGGAGATGAGTGCCTCTTATCCTTATCTTCCATGGCTTCTAGATGTATTGCCAGTGTGTGTAGGAGATGAGTGTGTCTGATCCTTATCTTCCATGGCTTCTAGATGTATTGTCAGTGTGTGTAGGAGATGAGTGCCTCTTATCCTTATCTTCCATGGCTTCTAGATGTATTGTCAGTGTGTGTAGGAGATGAGTGTGTCTGATCTTCATCTTCCATGGCTTCTAGATGTATTGTCAGTGTGTGTAGGAGATGAGTGCCTCTTATCCTTATCTTCCATGGCTTCTAGATGTATTGTCAGTGTGTGTAGGAGATGAGTGCCTCTTATCCTTATCTTCCATGGCTTCTAGATGTATCCCTGGTGTGTGTAGGAGAGAGGCCGCTGCGGTCTCAGCATAGCAAGACATTAACAAGACAAAACAAAACAGAATGAAGAAGTTACGTCAGGATCACAAGATAAGTTATCTCAGGATCTGGACTTTCCAACTTGTCTAATACTATGTCCATAATTAGCTGTAATTAAAGGATATATTCATTATTTTGGAAAAACAAGTAACTATGAAAGATTATATAATCAAAGCAAAGGGAAGAAACAGCACGTGTCCCCCCATGTGAGGTATTTCCCTCCTGAAATCCCCCCATCGCTGAAACTTTCCCAGAAGACGTGTCTAGATGCTTTCTATATTCATCATGGCTCTGCTGTTTAATACAGATTAGCTGAGCAATGCAGATTTTGTTACACACTTGACATGCAGTAGAGAGAATCGAGGTCATTAGCACACCAGTTGAGATGCACCACCTCGACTGGCTAAGGGGGAAGAGACTGAGATCCTCTGACGCTTGTTTCAGTGTCTGACAAAACTTTCCAGCCGTGCTCGAACGGACAAACGTAGCAACGCCCTGCTGCCCCCTTCAGCGCGTGTGTGTGTGCACTGCTAGAACACACGCGCTGTGATGCACTCCGACCATCCTGCTCACTAAGGGCAAGAAACTCTATTCTGCTTGCGAAACAGTACAACTGTAGACAACTGTATTTTATTGTTATTTTTAGATTTGAGTTGATCGGTTTCTGTGGGGCCTCTCAGTCTGACACAGAGCAGTTTGCAAAGGAAAACACAGCCTCACAACACATGTTCTCACCTACATGTAGGTGTTTCATGAGAGGAGATGATCAGAAGAGTTTTTTTTTTTAATGACATTTTATTATGCTTTAGCAGTCTTAGTCTGACATAGCTGTGCGTTGCGGACATCTATGAAGTAGTCTTCCTTAATTGTTAGCTTTAATACTTATATACAGTTTGACTAGATTTCACAATTCTCTGTTTGAAATTAGACTATAGCAGGCTCCGACCTGACTTACAATCTGAATCCTGATTTCAAAATGCAAAACTTCAGCATCATAATTCTATGATAAATGTATTACAGTGGCTTGTATCATTTCTACTCAGGTGCTTATTATTTTTTAAAAATGTAATAGAAATATGAAAAACATTAACGAGAGACCAGATCAGTCTACCGTATAGAGTTTACAGCAGACGTGCTGGCAGTGGATTGTTTATTCTTTATCCCCATTTGTTTTTCTGTTCTCTTGTCATGTCCTTCCTCCCTGTTATAAACTGTGGAATAAAGAGTGAGCTGTAAACGTGTTTGTGCATCAAACTGTGGTTGAACCTCGCTCACAACTTCTTTCAACCTGACCTCCTCCACTAAAAAAACTGATGATCTGGACTTAATCATTCATTTAAACAAATGCCCTTTAATATGAATTATTTCCAGCAGTGGCAGGATCTGTGTGACGACTCTGCCTACTAGAGGTAATCTTTCTGTTCGATCTAAGACACGTCAGAGCGATGCACTCAGAACCCTACACTTTATCAGACAGGATCACAGTGCTGACTCTGCTCTTTCGCATGTGCTTACATATCAATACCGCTCTTTAATATTAACATTTGCTTATCGAAAAAAAAACCTACATTGTTTAACACCTTGGAAAGTTTACATCTATAGATACGGACATTTGAGGAAAATACAGTAGGTGTTGGTTTAGAATTAAAGTGCAGAATTGACTTGTTTTATTGTTCATTACTAAGGTGCATGAAGAGAGGAGGATGGAGAGTTTTACCACTCATTACCACTCAGTGTGGCAGTGCTGGGGATCAGAGAATGGAGAGTTTTACCACTCATTACCACTCAGTGTGGCAGTGCTGGGGATCAGAGAATGGAGAGTTTTACCACTCAGTGTGGCAGTGCTGGGGATCAGAGAATGGAGAGTTTTACCACTCATTACCACTCAGTGTGGCAGTGCTGGGGATCAGAGAATGGAGAGTTTTACCACTCAGTGTGGCAGTGCTGGGGATCAGAGAATGGAGTGTTTTATAAATCATTATTAAGGTGCAGTGTGGCAGTGCTGGAGATCAGAGAATGGAGTGCTTTGTGTTCATTCTGACAGTGATCAGATCAGAGAGCGGAGTGCTTTGTGTTCATTCTGACAGTGATCAGATCAGAGAGCGGAGTGCTTTGTGTTCATTCTGACAGTGATCAGATCAGACAGCGGAGTGCTTTGTGTTCATTCTGACAGTGTATGTGTATGTGGACAGTATCGGCAACCCCTCCACTCTTTAAGGGGCTGGGTTTCCATAAAGAAGACGAAGCTGCTTCTGCAGCAGAGAGGGATCTATTTGATATTGCCTATTATAGTATATTATGTGGGGTCTCCCTTCCACATTTACCAAAATCCAACCCCTATCTGTATTAATGACTAGACTCTTCCACCCATATAATACAAATAGGTAACAGACTATATACAGGGCTCCCTCTTTTTACACACATCAGAACAATTACTATCAACATGATATTTAATTTATCAAATTCAGTTATCAAAAATTAAATATCTGGGCTCTGTTTTGGATTTACTGACCTGTAGTACAAATGGGATTATTTCATTTTCATTTTCATTTATAGCTCAATAATTGCTCCCTAACATTTATTTTGAAGCATAATACAAATATGCTTGATGACTTGGCAACAAATGCTTGGTGAAGGCATCATTTTGACAAACACTATCTTCGGTTTATAGATCTGCTTTCTATCTTATGTAGCAATCGCACAGCTGAACCAGAGGGTAGTTAACCATCTGAACCTCCCACTCCAGAAACAGTGCTGAGAGCAGCAGCGGGACCTGGGGATGTCCCGAGTCCAGCCAGTAACCACAGTGCTGAGACCAGCAGCAGGTCCTGTGTCCCCTGAGTCCAGCCAGTAACCACAGTGCTGAGACCAGCAGGAAAACCACCATCAGCAGCAGTGGGTCAGACTGTCACTGCAGAGACGCTGCATGAGAAGAGATCCCCTCACCCACTCTGTACCATTGACCACGGCAGTATTCTTTCTTCGGCTTTATATAAATAGCAAGTTAAATATTAACCCCTCAACTGCTGGAGTGAAATGAGTCACATAACAACTGCATCCGAAGTTACAAATTAACCCCTTAACTGCTGGAGTGAAATGAGTCACATAACAACAGCATCCGTTGCTATTTAAAAAACCGCATGAGGGAAAAATCTAACCTTGCACAAATATGCTCCCCACCATAACTGTATAGCAGAGGGCCCCGCTGCTGAATCTGAAGTCTCACTTGTAGCGGCCGATGTGCACCTCGTTGCACAAGCTCTCCAACCACAGAAATGGAGGTGAAAGGTTCCGACTCTGCACTCATCGAGCACACTTTCGCCCCAGCACTCGCGTGTAACCACAGGCAGACTCTGTACACAGCATTGCTGCGGATTAATCGGCGCTCCGGAGCAACGGCACCGTGTAAGCAGCCTCCGGATCGAGGACTAGACCTCAATGTAAAGCGGATGTGAGCCACTACTGGTTTTTTCCTTTAAAAGTGATGCATCAGCGCATGCTTTCCCGTAGAATTGCTCATTTGTGGCTTTCACGCAAAGGAACTTACTCCAGGTCAGAGGCTCTCCGCAGCCACCTTGCCTTGTTTTCGTGGAAACGTTGCGTGCATTTTGAGCGCTGGGTGTGTGGCATTGCAAGCCTGGTTAATGGGAAGGTATATGTATTATTGTTAACCACACATGCTGTGTATACATGCCTATAGCATTACGGCAATGCTGTGCTTTACCGTGCTTCTGTGCTTCGCATGCTCTTACCGTGTTCCCCTACCATAGTAAAGTATAGGTAAGCATTGGAAAGAATAGCGAGGTATGGTAAAGCACATTAATAAACATATAACCATGGTAACCCCCCCCCCCCCCCAAAAAAAAAAAAAAAAAAAAACAAAACAAAAAAAACTGATACACGTTTAGAAGGGTGATACTGTGTTTTGGACCTGGGAGACAGTTACATTCTGGCCAAAATAATTTAAGAATGACACAGGATGTGTGCTTGTCGTACCGGCGCTATACATATACCGACTGACGTGTTGCTGAACACAGTCAGTGTGGATAAGAAATACTAACAGCTACTGAGAACGGTTTTCTTGGTCTTACTCACACTTGTCTGATGGTGGCGCTGTTTTTTGCGGCGGGGCCTCTCATTCATGCTAGTAGCGGTTGACGAGAGCTCGTGACTGGTTTCACCACGGTCACATGACGAGTGGAGACGCGCACTCCTGTAAGGCTTCACCGACCGTTCGGCCGCCAGGTTGTTGTTGTTATGGCAACAGCAGTTAGCGGACTCGTAGATAAACAGCAGCAGTCTCGACTTGAGTTTGCAATGCTGTGTATCAGTGCTGAATGAATGAATAAGAAGTAAACGCATTTAAATAATTTAATACGAAAAGCTTCTGGATCTTCAGCGATGGGAGAATCAGGAGAGATGTTAGATAATTCCTACGTCATCAGACCCAACTTCCAACACAAGTAAGTCTGAGTAGGGAGTTACATTTATTGCAAAACCATATACTGCGTCCACAGCGAATTGCATGTTCATCACTTGTATGCAGTTAAGAAACCCGGGTTATAAAACGTTAAAACAACGCGACCAAATACATCTTGGCAGGCTAACGTGACGCTAGAATTAGAAATGATGACGATCGTTATTGACCCTAGAGGTAGCCCACAAACAAAATACACGATGGCTTTCCCTAACACGCGAGACTAATGAGTTTATTTTAACATTTCAAAAGCCATAACAAAATATATCGTCGGTTCTGCACACAAGACGATCAGACCCGTGTGTGGTTTTTGACACTTTATATGTGTGAGTGCTGATGTGCCTTCCTCGTTGGCAGCGTGTTTTATGAACCCGTCTTTGTTGGTGTTTTGTTCCACCGAATCAACCAGGTTCAAACCAGCGACAGCGAAAGAGTGTATCCACCAGATCCTGAAGGAGGAGCTGGTGAGCAAACAGTATGACCCAGAGCAGGTGCCAGCTCTCACCCGCGCCCTGTCCGAAGCCGTTAAGGACAAGCTGAAAGGTGCTGAATTACAAGTACATACAGGGATGGAAATAAGACTCCCATTCCATAGCAGTTTGATGTATTTCTGGTTTTACTATGAGTTTAATAAGACACACCTGACATGAGCTTGTTTCCTATATACTGTGTCTGACCAGTTCGTAATAAAACGTGGCATGGGTGAGACTGCTGTGCAAAAGGAGTCTTATTTCCATCCCTGAAATAAATGAATCATCTGTATAATTGAACTGTTTTATGGATGCAGCTTCAATTGTTCCTCTACATGTGGATCTGTAGCTTATGTGTAAAATACAAACAAACAAGAATAAATAAATTGATAAATACAAGAAGGCTGCTTTATATGACATGTAAAATAAGAATACTGTGAATCTGCTTTAGATTCAATATGCTTAAAAGTGTTGTGCATTTCTGAAATACAGTACAAGCAAAACCTGTGAGACTACCACCTTAGTGCAGTGTCTTTAATAATAGTCTCTTATGTGTTGCTTTGTGCAGAGATGGGGTATGACAGATACAAGCTGGTGGTGCAGGTTGTGATTGGAGAGCAGAGAGGGGAAGGCGTCAAGTGAGTTCTGCTCTCTCTCGTTCGGCTCTTTCATTCGGCTCTATTGTTCTGCTCTTTGTTTTGTTCTGCTCTCTCTCATTCTGCTCTTTTGTTCTGCTCTCTCTTGTCGGCTCTCTCGTTCTGCTCTCTCATTCTGCTCTCTTGTTCTGCTCTCTCTCTTGTTCTGCTCGCTTTTGTTTTCCTCTCGTTCTGCTCTCTCTAGCTCTGCTCTCTCTTTAGTTTTCATTCATGTGAAGTTTACCAGCCCCTAGCAGTTCATTTTCCCTTCACCCCTGTGAGGTGAAGCTGAAGTTGAATACATCAATTCTAAAGCATTTCTACCGACACTACCGATCCCCTGTTGCATGTCAAACAGATAGATGGAGCTGTGGTGGAGAGCAGTGGGGATTACAGTGCGCTCAGTGTTTTCTGGTCATTCTGATGCAGAGAGGTTTCTGACTGCTCTTTGTGTTTCCTTGCAGGATGGCAGCTCGCTGTTTCTGGGATGCTGACACTGACAATTACGCCCAAGATATCTACATGAATGTGAGTGTTGGAGGGGTTCAGTGCTAGGGGTTAGAGACGTGTGCATTATCTGTGCTTCATTAAGACAGATGTGACAGTCTCAAGCACATATCCTCGGTAGGCTACCCCTATTTATTTGTAAATTGATTCATTTACAGTTCATTGTTTTTACATTCAACAACAACATTAAAATGAAGCTTGGTGGTGTAAAAGAAATGGGTCGAAACATAGGAGCTGGATTACTTTGTGACCCTTTGACAAGTCTTTTGACATCCTTGTGTCAAAGTAGATGCAGAATTCTTAACAGTTTTGTTTTTTAAATTATAATTTTGGAAAAGGTCTGCACCAAATGTGAAATTGAAAGTCCTTGTGCTTGTTTGTTTCCAGGACAGTCTGTTTTGTGTGGCTGCTGCATTTGGCTGTTTCTATTACTGAAGGACATGATCAAAAAACAATTCCCAGCTAAGCGAAGTGTATATATGTGAATGTGTCATTGTCCAGGAGATCCTCCTACTGCACCTCCCTCTCCTGGTACTGCAGAGCGACCCCTGCTGGTAGAGGTTGAAAGCAGCAGCCAGTCGGTGGTCAAGCACTGGGAATGTTGGGTTTCCATTCCAGTCTACAAGAGCCCATTATCCACACAACAACATTTTTTCCACGCTTTTCAAGCAGTACAAAATGTTTCTCATAAGAAAACAAACAACAAAAAAACAAGATTTAATGTTAAAAGCAAACTTGGAAAATCTTAGAAAGCAGTCATTTTATATATTTCTAGTACAAATTAAAACCAAGGTAATAATAGTGCGCACATACTGTCATGCAAAACCTGAAATGGATTGTTGCTGGACTGAACCAGGAGAGCCTTGGAGGAACGAACACTCCGCCTTCCATTCAGAGTCATAGCAGAAACCCCATGCCCAGCGTGCTCTGCTACAATTGACCGATTACAAGTGAAAAGCATTCATGTCTTTTGAGTTTTGCTTCTGTACAGTTTGAGAAGAGATGATCTAATCTAATAAAACACAACATTAAAAGATGTAAGCAGTGGTCTCCTTTTCTGCTGTTTTGTGTATTTACTGACATTGACTCACCTGTTAAAGCCACAGAAATGTGTGACCCACCTGTACTATATGGACCATGACCCATACAACTCAGACGTATCAGACAACGCTCTTTGGTGCCCTCTGACAAATTAACAAATTTGCTTTGCCCACGGTGTCTGAAACTGACTTGCAGCTGGTTTATGCAGCTTTTATATATTTCAGAATACATGTCAAGGATTACATTTGCAAAAAATTAGAAGACAGTAGCGGCTGCTAAATATGAATTGGCATATCTTTTTCTGTATGGCTGTATTTCTGCTGGCTAATCTCGTTTATAAAAGAACTCTCAAGCACTGGTCAAGCTGACACGGTGTTGTCGTGGACGCGATTCTTCCAGCCAGTAGATGGCGGAGTCAGGTGCAGAGACGATTATGAAGAGGATCACATTGCCTCTGCTCGGTTTGGAGTGAACACATCATTTCCTGAGGGAGTGAGTGCGCTGCAGGTCCTGCTTGGTTGACAGGTCTGTGGGGCTCCTGTCTCTTTAAGGGTTTCTGTCTCTTTAAGGGCTCCTGTCTCTTTAAGGGCTCCTGTTTAAAGCCCTTATTTATATCAGCAAACCTGGCAGGACTCTGTACAGAGCAAGGGGCACTTAATAAACTAAATACACAGTTACAGTGTTTAAGAAGAATTCACGACCCGGTAACAGTCCAGACAGTACACCCCAAAACAGGTTAGTTGTTGCTTTTTACATTGACTTTTAAAGTTTAAAAAGTAGAAGAAAGACTCAGTGCACCATGGAATGTAATTATAACATACCAAAGGAATGCGTGTGTTTTAACGCCAAAGTCTAAGACAGAAGAAACTACGGAAAGATAAGACTAGAGCCGAGAATTCAAGTTGACTTTCAATAGTGAAAGTTACCGGGATAGAAAGACGAATCGTGTTTTATTAATGAAGCGATAACTGCACTGTATGCATTACTAAACACGAAAGGACATACAATTTTATCCGAGTCGGAAACGAGCAGAGAATGCGTTATGTTACATACCCTGTGTGTACAACTAGGACAAGCTACCCGTAGGCCCGTAGACGAGAGGCCGAGCATGGGAAAATGAATCTCCCAGTTCTGGCTTCATCCCTTGATTATACCAGTCTGTGTGTGACATGCTACGATTAGGCTGTCATCGTACACGAAGCAAGACACAGATACGCTCTTGTGAGTGTTTTCTTCATATAGCGTGACTGGGATTTCAAACGTTTTGGTGAGCGTAAATTAAGTAGCCACAATTAAACGTGTTTGGGTGTTTATTTACTATGTATTTCTTTTAATAAATCAAAACGACATCCCCTTTGGATCCGGGGAGTGGAGAGACCCCCAGTCACTAGAACAACACAGTGTGTGATGCGCTTTTTTTTTTTTTTTTTTAAACTGTCTAGTTTGTTTGCAGTCACTAAAGCAGCGGGGGGGACATCTTCATCTGCATACAGCTCTGTTATAATAATGATAGTAATAATAAAACCACCTGAGAGACAGTGGGTGTGCAGATGTTTCCTGCCGGAAACACTGAGCTGGATAAAGAGGGGTGGTGCAGTTTCATGCAGCTCTCCGCACTCCGCCCCTCCAGGTTTCAAGCTATTTGAAAGAGCAGGGTCAGCGAACTGCCTGTAAATAGCATCACAACGCTGGCGACTGATCGTTCTTATCTTATAACCTGTAGGCATCTCTCCAGAGCAGGGAGGTATTAACCACAGCGTAGAGTTCAGGGCTGGAAACAGTGCTGCTTTTACTGTACATGCGCACGCTGCTCCAAGCTACCCTGCTTCTGTCAAAAAGGGAGGTGTTTTCTCTTCAGCTTGCATTGCTCTGTTTTCCTTATTCTGTATGAATACAGATTTTAACCGCAGAAACATAGAATTGAGGTGCCTTCGTGGTTTGGTTTCTTTAATGTCCCTTCTGTCAATATCTCAAAAACCTGTCAAGGGTGCATTGACTGGATAGAGAGGCAGAGGCAGCTTGGATCTACTTTGGTATGTGGAGATGATTAAATAACACAGATATAAAGATACAGTCATTTGGGTGGAAGTTCATTCTGTATTCCTGTGGTGCAACAGTGCCATCTGGGCAGAAAAAGCATATTTTCAGTCTGTAAAAATATTCTATATAATTGTAGCATTTTCTACAGTGCTGTGATATTTCCAGGTGTTGCATTAAATCTATATTTAATGCAAAGTATAAACGTAATTTTACTAGTAATCTTACTAATCTGTGCTGCCTTGCTTTCCCAGAGTAAAGTTAAAAAATACTTTTCTGAGACCTCATCTGCTTTTCTGTCAAAGCAATACAGTATTGGCAACATACCCTATTATGCACTGTCCCTATTATGCACTGTCCCTATTATGCACTGTCCCTATTATGCACTGTCTTTGCGCGCGTGTCTGTGTGTGTGTGCGTGTGTGCTGAAAACTGCTGTTTAACCTGTTGCTAACCTGCTTGAATTCCAGGTCTCTGAGATGGAGGCTCACGGCTCAGGCAAGTCGTCACGGAAGAGGAAGAAGGAGGGCTCGAACGGGGAGACAGAGGAAGACGTCACGCCAGCGAAGATGCCACGCTGCTCCGTGGTAGGTGGGCAGGGAAGGGCATTTTATAAGGAAAACTACACAGTACTCCCAGCTAATTAGCCCAGTCAACAGCAGTGACCCTCACTTGATTGTCAGCACCTGATTTGTGTGGAGAGCTCAGTCTGAATAATGGAAAAACTGCTTTGTGCAGGGCTAGTGCAGTGTGTGTTCTCAGCTGTGTATCCCGGTCTCTCTCAGGGTTTGACTGAACCAGCCCCCTTTGCAGATGAGATCAAGGTCCCGCACAACACTCCGTACGTCCGGGTCACCGTGGAGGAGGCCCGGCGGGGCACGCCATGTAAGTACTGGGTTGGGACCAGAACCAGGAGAAAGAAATGGGCTTTGCTTGGAACCAGGGAGAGATTTGTGCAGATTGGACTAGGATCAACAGTGGAAATACATCAAATAAAGAACCAAACCACAATGTATAGGATACTAGAAACTGGTTCCTAGAATTGCAACCCACCCCAGCAGATCATTTTCATACTGTTCTGTCTGCCGATGGTTCATCTCTTCTGTACTATTGGGGATGCATGAACTGCCTGTCCGGTTGGCTCACCTGTTCCTCCCCTTTCTTCTCTCGCAGTGGAGCGGCCGGTTCGGGTGTATGCTGACGGGATCTTCGATATGTTCCACTCCGGCCATGCCCGGGCGCTCATGCAGGCCAAGCAACTGTTCCCAAACACACACCTCATAGTAGGAGGTGAGTCACAGAGGCTGTGCTGTTAGATGTTGCAATTTCTGGTTGGGAACAGTGCTGTTTCTGTTTTAAGTAATCATACTTTTTTTATATATATTTATACAGTTGCAAAACAATTGCAATATGAGTCTTTATTTCCATCCCTGCTAACCTATAGTTGGTATTAATATTTTTTGACAATGACTAAATGTTTAGGCAACATTACAAAATTATAAATGCTTAACAGTTGGCACAGATTGACATGTCTGAACTCTAAACTCGCTTCCCCTCCCCGCAGTGTGCAATGACAATCTGACCCACAAGTTCAAGGGCTTCACGGTGATGAGCGAGGACGAGCGGTACGACGCAGTGAGTCACTGCCGCTACGTCGACGAGGTCGTCCGCAACGCGCCCTGGTCCCTCTCGCCGGAGTTCCTCACCAAGCATCGGGTATGAGGACTGCTGGCAGAGTGGCACAGTAACCAAGCCTCTCATTACTGTCATGAAACCTGTACAAAATACGACATTTGAATCATTTGAAAGAGCAGGGTCAGCAAACTGCCTGTAAATAGCATCACAACGCTGGTGATTGATCGTTCTTATTTTATAACCTGTAGGCATCTCTCCAGAGCAGGGAGGTATTAACCACAGCGTACCGACACAGGCCAGCTGAGGACAGAGCTGGAAACAGTGTTGCTTTTACTGTACATGCGCACGCTGCTCCAAGCTACCCTGCTTCTGTCAAAAGGGGAGGTGTTTTCTCTTCACCTTGCATTGCTCTTGAAATGACTTTTTAATTACTTCCAGTCTTAACAGCAGGTTTGAGAGCATACCTCTGTGTGAACAGCAGGTTTGAGAGCATACCTCTGTGACAGTGAGAGCATACCTCTGTGTGAACAGCAGGTTTGAGAGCATACCTCTGTGTCAGTGGAAGAGCAGCTTTGATTTGGTCACTGGTGGAATTGCTGCCTGTTTTAAATGGTATTTTATTATTTCAGATTGACTTTGTGGCCCATGATGATATTCCATACTCCTCTGCAGGAAGTGATGATGTCTACAAGCACATCAAAGAAGCAGGTGTGTATCACAGCAGGTCAGACTCAGTGCTCAGTTTCCCTATGTATTTAATGCAGGGTTTATCTCTGAGTGCAGTACAGTGCTCAGTTTCCCTATGTGTTTAATGCAGGGTTTATCTCTGAGTGCAGTGCAGTGCTCAGTTTCCCTATGTGTTTCTCAGTGAATTGTAATGTGAAGCACAGTCTCCTGCTTTCTCCCCTGCAGGCATGTTTGCCCCGACTCAGCGGACGGAAGGCATCTCCACGTCTGACATCATCACGCGGATTGTGCGTGATTATGACGTGTACGTGCGGAGGAACCTGCAGAGGGGCTACACAGCCAAGGAACTCAATGTCAGCTTTATCAATGTGAGTGAAAGGGCTGTTTTATCAAATAACCCTCACCCTAAACCTAACTCAAACCCCCTAAACCGAAAAAGTAAATGGATTCTAAAGCAGTGGTTGCGAGGGTGGCGTGTGATGAATGGTATGTCTGTCTCACTGAATCTCTGCCCCTCTACAGGAGAAGAAGTACCACCTGCAGGAGCGCGTGGACAAGGTGAAGCAGAAGGTGAAGAACGTGGAGGAGCGCTCCAAGGAGTTTGTTCAGAAGGTGGAGGAGAAGAGCATAGACCTGATCCAGAAATGGGAGGAGAAATCCCGGGAATTCATCGGCAACTTCCTGCAGATGTTTGGACCCGAGGGGGCGCTGGTAAGCGATTCAATGGGAGGGGGAGTCATCACAGGATAATCGTAGGGTTTTAAGGGGATAGTGTGTGTGTGGGGTGGGGGTAGCAGACCTTTTTTCAGGACTCCTTCTAACTTCTTGTAAACCCTGGTTTATCCATGCTCTCATAGCTTTTGGTTTTTGTGTGATTATTCTGGGATTGCATAACAGTTTGATCCATTCCTGGTTTAATAAGACACACCTGAGCTTGTCACCTATACACTGTGGGGCTAATAAGGCTCATAGTAAAACCTGGAATGGGTAAAACTGTTATGCAATAGGAGTCTTATTTTTGTCTCTTTTATTTAGCCAGTATTATAATGCATAGCAATTTCACAGGTTTGTAATGAAGCCTGAGAAGAGCACCCTGCAGTGGGAGTCTCTTTTCCATGCCTCCTCACCTCTCACTGTTGTTTCTTGCAGAAACACATGCTGAAGGAGGGGAAGGGACGGATGTTGCAGGCGATCAGCCCACGGCAGAGTCCCAACAGCAGCCCCAGCAGGGAGCGCTCCCCCTCGCCCAGCTTCCGGCTGCCCTTCTTCACCAAGATCTCCCCCCCGCCATCCCCGCGGGCCGGCTCCGCCGGGGCATACCACATCAGCGAGGACGAGGAGGATGAAGACTAAACCCCTCGCTCTCCTCTCACTCACACAGCACTACAGCTCTGGGGCGTGCTGCACAGTGGGGTATTGACAGCCAGCGTGCTTCCACAAGCAACAGAAAGATAACTCTGCTGCAAATGGAACTGTTTTATTTTTATTCACTATTAATCTACACTATTTAATCAGCGATTATGTAAAGTTATCTTTCTGTAAAGTTAGGATTGAATTTGAATTATGGCGCAGCTGTCCTTTCTATGTAGTGGCATTTAAAACGTAACAACAAGCAGGATGATAAGAGATTGATTAACACTGAATACAATGGCAAAACAACGTCAGTTAACTTTATCACAGCTGGTGCTCCTTCTCATGTTTCTTGGATTTTGTCAGTTATCTTTCACAGCTGTTGTTCTTTTATTTCTTGAATCTTTTGTTAAATTTTATTTATTTTAAATCTGTTTCTAGACTAACTGAGCCATAATCCAGATGCAGTCATGTGGCTTGTGTTGAAGAGAGTTTTGGATAGGTTAGCGTGTCAGTGAAGGCTCAGAGATGGATCCGTTCATGTAGAAGTTCATGTTCTGTTGTATCACTGACGGTTCAGTCTGTCTCCACTGTGAGGGAGTTAGCTAGCTGGCTGTAGCAGCATACCTATTTGAAAGTAGAATATGTAGAACATGTTGTTGAGATACACTTTGGAAGATGTGTAAGATTCTGTGAGCTGTCCACTTGCTCTAGGTAGTGGCAAATCCCTATGAAACCACCAGTTAAACCATTAAAACCACCAGTTAAACCACTAAATGTGGATTCGATATTTAGGTGGTCTGCTAAATTGTTTTTAAAACTTTGGACAGAAAAGTCTTTGCCGACCCTATAGACAAGCCAGTGGGTTTCTAGTGTGTAACTCTGTCAACATTGCCGTAACAGTTTATACGATAGTAACATCTGGTTAAAGGAGGTGCAGCTTTTTAGTCACTACAGAAACATTCACTTAACAGTGAACTGGTGGTACAGAGTACATCAGCAGCTTCCTACACAACACATAGAGAACTAAGTGACCCTACCACTGTGAGGAAATCAGTCTGTCTGCCTTGCTGCTGTACAAACACGCTGGCATCGCTGGAAATCCTTCTCTTTGCCTTGCTGCTGTATAAACACGCTGGCATCGCTGGAAATCCTTCTCTTTGCCTTGCTGCTGTATAAACACGCTGGCATCGCTGGAAATCCTTCTCTTTGCCTTGCTGCTGTATAAACACGCTGGCATCGCTGGAAATCCTTCTCTTTGCCTTGCTGCTGTATAAACACGCTGGCATCGCTGAAATCCTTCTCTTTGCCTTGCTGCTGTACAAACACGCTGGCATCGCTGGTTTCTGGTTGCAGATCCACTCCTGTACAAGTCACTTGAAGCTCTCCTGATGTATCTGGGAGCATTCCTGTTACAGGTGTGTGTGTCAGTCATTGTAAATGCCTGGCTGTGAGGAAGTATTCATTACCATAATTTACCTGTTGTAGTGTTAGCTTCTGTGAGGGAGTGCTGCCCTGGGCTTCTGTGCCACTATACCCAAACCACTGCCCATTGATTACTGAAAAGAGGCAATGCACACACACACATTGTATATGTACCTATGTAGAAGTCTGAATCACACTGATGTCTGCTACTTCTCTACCTGGTTTAACATTTTATACATTTAATACCAGACTAAAGAATTTTAAAAGGGGGGGGGGGAGAACTCAAGGGAAGTTATGGTAAAACTTATTTTTTTCTCTTCAACTTTCAGTTAAAACTAAAAGGAGGTGGGGGGTGTGTGGATAGGCTGTTAACTGTCCTTGAATAGAGTAAATTAGAAAAAAAAGGTTTTTACATAAAAATGCTTTTGATGTATTGATATGGAACATTGATGATCACTGAAGCTCTGCAGTATAATCTGTATGAAAGTTTGGGGCGCCTTTAAAATGAGGCTTAACAAAATGCTTGATTCCTACTTTGTGATGTCCAGCAGACAGCCCGAGGGGGTCTCTCTTTTGAATCATCATTTTTAGTAAATCAGCGAAGGTGTTTTCATATATTTTTTGTTTGGGATTGGGCAGAAATGTGCCCCCCCCCCTTTTAACCCTAGTGATTATCAGAAAAACAAACTTGCCCCAAGAGGCCGTCTCCGTGCTTTTTTCGGGGCTTTGAACGGTTTACAGGAAATGTCTAATTGTTGAAGTTGTCTCATTGTTTGTAATGAAAATCGTTTTTACTGTGTTTTAATGGTATAAAAAAGCCATAGTTTATTAACTTTTTAAGTTTGTACTGTGTCCTGATTTCTTTCTTCATTTAAACCTCAAATTCCTGTGTGTTTAGTTGTTTTTCTGTCTTGCATGGCAGGGATGCTATAGTGTTTTTAGTATGTGTTTTTAGCACCTAGCCCCCTGTCTCTAATTGCCTGGGGGGGGGGGGTTGTTCTCATGGAAATCTAGCAGTAGTCACAGCTGGGTAAACAGACCTGCTTGTGAGACCACTGTCCAGTTCAGTTATTTGGGATCAAGTCTGGTTTGAATAACTGAACACTTTTATACTGGAGTATCAATATTGTGTATATTTACAGCAGTTTCTTTTGCAAGTTCACTTTCTGGTCACCTATAAAATAAAAATAAAAACTCCAATACTACAATTGTGTTGAAATTGCAGATGTTGTATGTACCTGTACACTGGATCTTGTTGCTGGTTCTGGTTCATCGTGGCATTGCAGATGTAAGTACTGTACACTGGATCTTGTTGCTGGTTCTGGTTCATCGTGGCATCGCAGATGTACTGTACACTGAATCTTGTTGCTGGTTCTGGCTCATCATGACTTTGCAGATGTTATATGTACTGTACACTGGATCTTGTTGCTGGTTCTGGTTCATCGTGGCATTGCAGATGTACGTACTGTACACTGGATCTTGTTGCTGGTTCTGGCTCATTGTGGCTTTGCAGATGTTTATATGTACTGTACACTGGATCTGGTTCTGGCTCATCGTGGCATTGCAGTAATGTAAGGCTCTGTTACACAGCCTGCAGAGCTCACATCACTACCAGGGTTCCTGTTTGCTCGTTCTGTTTGGTTTGTAGAGGTACTGGGTACAGTGTAACTGCAAATGTAAATTGCACACAGGTGGCAATGAGTGTGTGTGTGTGTGTGTGTACATATATATATATTCAAAGAAAATGAATAAAATTATATTGTCTGTCAGTCTTGTTTTTCTTTTTTCTTTTTTGGGGTTGATTTGGAAGCATGGTCTGTGGGTGGGGTAACTGAATGCAGGAAGGGGTCTGCTCGCTTTTTCTGGACTTGCGTCTATTTGCTGCAGTGTGTCTTTTGCCTCCTAGAGGGCAGCAAAGTGCTTTGTTCTCTAAACTGTTGTTACTGGGCTCCTTTTGAAAACAGCACCTTTTAAAGACTGTACTTATATAACACTTTACAGCCTAGTCTTTGTACATTTAAGCTTCCAATCTTGCTTATACCCATTCATCTTGCAGCCTGTCCTCATTGAAATCCAGCTTTTCAATCTCTGCTGCTGCAACTTGCATTCCTGCTGCAAGAGTGTGATGGGTTCTGGAGCACAGGACAAATATGTAATAGGATTCTCCTGCCTGTGTTTCCTGTGCTGAACTCACTCACTCAATAAAGACGCTTTGCAATCCGGGATACCATTAATGAGGAAGCAGCAGGGTTCCGAAAAAATATAGCGTCACCCGTCCCCACGTGTTGCTACAACAGTTTAAATAACGTGCCTGCAACTTCTCTTTTCATTGTTAACATCCTGACAATGGTTTACACTTTAAAGTCTGTTTCAAAGCTTTTTTCAAAGTGGCTGCTCTAGTGCACTGATAGCGTCAGGATTGTTACCCACATTGTCAAAAAGGCAACAAAGCGATAACGAGCCGTGGTGTGGTATGGAACAGAAAATCTGCTTGCTCTTTAAGGAATGTTTCACAGAGTACGGACCCGATATTAAGCTATGAGTTAAAAAAATGGCAGTAACAAAACTTCTTGTTGGGTGCTTTTGATCTCTGCTACGGTGAGGTTGAACATTTTCCTGTGGGTTATTTGGAGCCCAGAACTTTCTACTAAGAACACTCTTGGCTTTTCAACAAAGCTTTGTTGGTTCCCACACCTGAGTGAAATCCCTCCGCGCGCACACACACACACTGATCCGACTGAGCGGCTCTGCTCAATTGACTGCTCATTGGATTTCAATCACTGCAAAGCTTCCTGTCTTGGTGTGTGTAAAGTTACAGCTGCCTGAGGCACTGGTTCAGTACAGGGCTTAAATAAAACGACAGTGAAAACAAGAAGAAAAGAAATCAGCGTGAGTGCCGGAGGGGGTTTGATGCAGCTCTCTAACTAGAACAGGTCCAGCACAGCTCTGAGCTGCTGTACAGCACAGTCAAGCAGGCTACAGCCCCAAAGAGTAGGAAACAACAGCACACACACTCCACAGCCATACCTAATGTTTCATTTAATTATGTGCAAGTACACATGGATTTACTAAGTAACTACTACGTAAACACACAGTAAATAGAGACACTTCGTATCAAGACGAGAGCAGGTGCATTGACCTCACTGCTACGTTCACTCGCTACTTCCTACAATAGCACAGGAAACAATGATGAAAATTGCTTTTGTTCATCTGCTAGACTGGGAAGGTTGAAAACATCCATTGCAATACATTGCTATTATATATTCTGATGCTCAAGCCTGAACAAGAGCCCCTTAACCTTTATTGTCTAGGCATTGAAAGTACAAGCAGACAGCGAAGTAGTACTCTGTTGTCGTGTTGTGGTGCTCCTGCTGGCCTAGTACGTCCCAAGAGAAATCCTCAGGAGTGTCTCTGTGACCCACGTGGAGTTTGGCTCTTGTGTTTAAATGTCAAGGACTTTGGCTGTTGATCTCAGAGGATGATCAAAAAGGCACTGACAGCGCTGAGCGAATGGTTGTAGTGCCGATGTCACCAGTAAGCTTTGTGTGCATGCTCAATAGTGAGCAGCAATGGCTCTATCTCGCGAACCTGTTGCTTTCTGTTTAGAACACCCATGGCTGACAGGCATGTGACATCACGAACCCCCTGAAACATTTTTAGGGGGCTGCCATTGCTATCTGGCTAGGATTATGGGGATAATAGTTGTTCACCATAAGTCAGCACAAAAAAAGAAACAGGATAAATACACAACACAAAAGTCATGTACAGAATAAAGCAAAACTGCTTTATTCATGTTAAAACAGTTAAATGTGCAATGTCCCTCTACCACCCAAACTAAACATCACAAAGTCCCACCAGTCTCTTAAACCCCCAGTTCAGTCACGGCCCTTCCTTGTTGTTGGTGATATCTTGTAGAATCCAGTTTTTATATTATATTCTATTAGAATCTTTAACATGCTGCCCTGCAGTGAGCCAGACCCTGATTGTAACCAGGATGGCACCTGCGCCCAGCAGCTCTCGACCACAACGAGGCTCCGAGGTAGAAACAAACCAGGGTGGGAGATCAGGAAACTTCTGTTGTTAGTTTAAAGCACAGACATACTGCAAGGCATGTTTGTCTTGTAACGTCCTCCAGTTGGAGCTGAGGGAGTGTCTTATATAACAAACAGGTGCTTAGACAAATGACCTGATGGGAGAAGCCTGATTCAATCAACCAATCATGGAATTGCTCAGTTGAGACAATTATACCCTAAAATAGACCATTTCATACCAATTACATTAGGGAACATAATAGTAAGCATAATGACAAGAGTTACTGTGTGTGTGTGTGTGTGTGTGTCTATATATATATATATATATATATATATATATATATATATATATAATATATATATATATATGGGTCCACACCTTCATGGTAACAATGAAAACATACACAACTCAAAAACATCAAAGGAGTACACATTAAATAGGACAACAATAACACCACCAACATACAGTCAAAACATTAGCCAGATGGACCTTTCACGTGTTCTTCAATAAACTGTGGCAGCTATAGAGTATTGTTGTGCACTGCCCTCCCCTGATATACAAGAAGCAGACAAACCTGAATTTAATAATGCTGTTTCCAGATCCAGCAGACAAGATTAAAGACATGGGTCTGATCAATCGTTTTTCTTCACATATATCATAAGTGTTCATTGATCCAGAAAGTTCAAGAGCAGCTTGTTATTCACCAGTAACCAATGTGCTGTGGTGCAGCTCTCTGTTCAATTATCAGGCATATTAATTGCAGTGGTTGTGCTCCACTCATTGGATCAGCCGTTTGTTTTGTTTCATGAGAGGAGCTCTCATTATTAGCAACCTCAACAGCCTGCGTTCAATTAAAACCTTTAAAAAGATGACTAGTTATCCAGCTTCACCCTTAAAAGACGACAAGGTATTTAATCACAGGGACATGTTCTTGTGATTAGCAGAGCATTGCTACACAACAGTGGCTCTGTGTGAAGATTCTTTTTTGTAGAATGGTGCTCTGATATTCATAGTCCATTTACAGAGGCAGCAAAAGACCAACGTAAAATATTAGCTGGTGCAGCAGAAACAAAGCTAACGTGATCTGAAACGAGCTTTTTAGAAATGCGTCAAAATGAAGTTTGCTGATCTTTAAGCGGAACATGAGCTGAAAACACTGAGACGGCTGGAAAGAAGAGATGTGGAGCGAGTAAGAGTTGAAATCCTGTAAACACAGGGCACTCTTGCTGATTGACACATTCTCTGATTTCTCGATGAGCTTCCCAACAGCTACGCACCAATCAGTGTTTCTCAACAAAACGCTTCATACGCAGTGACAAGCTAAGTGCGTGTTAACAAGTGGTTCTCGGATGAGGATAGCCAGGAGTCTGACAGGCACCCATTAAACATGATGAAGGAGAGGAAGTCCGATCCCTGACACCTCACTCAATCACACGCTATTCAACAGAATACTGCAGCGATTAGAAATGAATTGGAACCGTTTCTAGTCAATCGATGTTTTGCTTGATTGTTGATGGGATATGTGTCGCTCTTTAGTTTTTTATGAACCCAATGGATGAATCTATATGTGTGCTGGCATTTTAATCAGATTAATCTCATCACACGGCAGCATTTGAATTAGTGGAACAATCCTGGTTTCACAATCAACACCAGAGACAAAATCATGCTTCTGCATTTCTCAGAACTGCTCGCTCCTAAAGAAACCAAAATCATCTGCTGCACACAGATTGAAAAAGGGGAGCAGCAACATTAAATAGCACTGCACAGTGAGAACAAATATTTCAAATATTTTGAGAAGAATAATCCTCAATGATCGGGGGGGGGGGGGGGGGCATCTCACCTCCAGGACGAATCCAAACATTTCTGTTTACCAGAGTCTCAGGATTATAAACATAAAATAACTTCTGTTTGAAACATGTTGCGTGTGTATGTGGAGTCAAAGAATTGCCAAGACTAAACAGGAATATATATATTTGTATATGTGTGTGTATATATATGTTCTTGTTTAATGAAAAGGAATGCCAGACCCATTTATAAGTCAGTAGAATGCAGTTATATGCATTGTTACAGTGTCCAGGGTTACTTAACATGTAACTACACTAATATGGTTCATAGCTGCTGTGTTCTGCATCAGTTAAGCACTCTGTCTGCATTTCCTTTTGGAACCAACCCAATGTGCTGCTCCATTTTAGGGAAAGGGTCTGATTTACTGGAACACTACATAGTTCTGGTCCAGATCGCTTGAGGAGATAATACAAGCACAGCAGTGTTTGCGTTAGGGGGAGAAGCCAATTATCCAGGTCACTCTCCTAGTTACTCCTCGGTAATGATGATCAGAGGGCCATTCTGAGCCTTGTGATTGGGTTTGAGCCTGCTGCAGGGTGTCCGATGGCATTCACGCCATAAGGAGAGAAGGCAAGTGCAAACAGGAATGGCAGCATTCCCTTATAAGAGGACAGCTTTCTTTAACAATTAACAACAGTCCCAAGAACTGGAGCTCTCACTTACTGTTCGGCCACCAGATATTCGCAGGCTGGCAGGCTTCCTGTATCAGTGCTTTCGGACACTAATAGTTTTAGATGTTAAAGCAGCCTTATGAAAGTTTACTGCAGTCACTCACAGATACATTTTACACCTATGGCAATGTTGCAGGAATGATCATTATCTGTTTAAATGTTTGTAATGGTTCATTTGAAACATTAAGGAAAACACTAATGTGGAAATCTGTCAGGCTGAGGGCTTCATTAGACCTGGGTGCTTTACGTGGCAGGCAGACGTTCTTCAGTTGGACAGAGAGCTGTGCTATTGACACACAGCAGCTGTATGCTGAGTGTTCACAGAGAATACACTGCAGATGGTTAACTGCTGCCACCTTGTGGTGCGATGGAGCCATGCATGTTTGTCCACTGAAAGAGCCCTGGACAAAAATAACAGCTTAAGTATGTTTTAATAGCGCCTGGTCAAAATGCCTTCAGAAATGTTTTCTCAACTTTTATAGTTTTGTATTCTCTCCCAGCAGCCTTCAGCTTGCTAACTAAAGAGAATGTCTTCAAAACACAGATGGCACATGTTTGAGGCAGCAGCTCCAAGGAGAGTTTTGGATTGGATAAGCAGGCCCAGGGTTTCGAGAGAGTCTGGGCTTTGCTGCGCACCCTCCAGTTTACATTGTTTTACAAGCTGAGGGACATGAAGCCACTTTGCGGCTAGGTTTCAGGCTAGTGAGCGACACACCAGGGGAGACTTGGGGTTTGAGACAGCAAAGTTCCCTCAAACTAGGGCTCTCGTTCTCCTGGAGCAGGCTTCAAGCCACTGTTCCTGAATAAGTGGCTCCATGTTCCCGCAGCCTAAGGCTTTCACATTGTTAATATGATCCACAGACTCAGCCATGGGAAGGTACAGTAAGTGCTCTAACAATATTAGCCTGTGATGATCTGCAGTTGAGGGTGGCTGGCTGCAGAAACCTTCCTGGCCACAGGATGGTGATATCAGCACAGCTACCAAACTTAAAACAAGCCTTGTGTTGGCCTGAAGTGTTCTCATGATGAAGGGCTGACAAAGCAAGCCAGCTCTTTGTTTATTTACTGTTCAAGGTTTGTCCAAAATTCTGAAAACATGGCTAGTAAATTGATTTTAAAAAATATACTTATTACAGATATGGGACAAAAATATGCAGGCTTTCTTGAATCCATTCAAATGTTCTGACCTTCTCTTCTCTAAGCCCCAAAGACTATCCACCCTTAATTATGATTTATTTAATCCGGTCCAGGTTGAGCAACCTGGCATGAGTGAATAAAATGCAGTCACCTTTTCCATATTACATGCCAATTATTGAGTTGGTTTAAATGCTGTCTCCAAACACATTATTTATCCCCATACTGCTGGTTTTCAGTAATGGCTCTTGATTACTGCAGACTGCCATAAAATGATTAAGAATCCCACAAGAAACTAACTAACTGACTTTCAAAGTTGTGTGTCCCACAAAATATGCAGACCAAAGTTGTCATTTAACCACAAGTGTACTGCAGCACCCTATGGCAAAGGCACACTGAACTACTGCAAAACACAGAGAAAGAAAGTTCTGCAGGTCCTTAGAAACGTTTCTCATAGTAAACTGGCACAGACATTTAGCATTTCTTTGTTGTTTCTCCCCTCTCACTGTCTCTTACTGCCTCTAATAACAAGGCTTTGGGATCACTGCCCTGTGTTAAAAGCAATATGCATTTTCCCAGGGTCTGAGCACGAAGGAGTTGTTTGGCAATGGGACTGACGGTAAAGTAAGGCCAATTTAGCAGCCCCCGCCCCTTCTCTCTCTCTCCCTCTCCCTTCCTCTCCCTCTCCCTCTCCCTCCCCTCTCTCTCTCCCTCTCTATCTCTCTCTCCCTCTCCCTCTCTCTCTCTCCCTCCCCCTCTCTCTCTCCCTCTCTCTCTCCCTCTCCCTCTCCCTCTCTCTCTCTCTCTCTCCCTCTCCTCTCTCCCTCTCCCTCTCCCTCTCCCTCCCTCCCTCTCCCTCTCCCTCTCTCTCTCTCAATATATCAATCATTGTCTCTATCAAAAGCTGTATAACAGAAATTGGAATCTATTTTGTTTCTGGAATGGAGAGAGTGCCAGGAATCCCCTTTTTGGCTTATGCCTAGTACTGGAAGTCGTTTCATGCTAAATTGTAGTAGACGGAGAGCTCTGTTCCACTGCCACCTGAGCACTGTTGGACTGTTTCTTTTTTTAAAATTATTATTTAGTGGTTGGCAATTATTTTTATAGTTTTCCCCCAATTTAGTAATGTTCAATTATTTTTAGGCTCAGCCCACCGCTACCACCCCTGCGCTGACTTGGGAGGGGCGAAGACAAACACGCTGTCCTCTGAGGCATGTGCCGTCAGCCGCCCATTTCTTTACACACTGCAGACTCACCGTGCAGCCGCCTCGGAGCTACAGCGTTGGAGGCCAACGCAGCCCTGGGCAGCTCACAGGGAGCGCTGGTGCGCGATGAGCCGAGGACACCCTGGCCGACCTATCCTTCCCTCTCCTTGGGCGGCGCTCGGCCGTTTGAGTGCTGCCCCCTGGGAGCTCCTGTCCTCGGTTGGGAAAGGACTAGCCTGGACTCGAATTGGCGATGTCCAGACTATAGGGCATGTCCTGCACTCCACGCGGAGCGCCTTTACTGGATGCACCACTTGGGAGCGCAGCACATCACGCTGCCTAGAACCAGCTCCTGATGGCTTCCAGCTGCTCTCCTTTAATCAGGTACGGTATTGCGATTGTGATTGCCCCAGTGCTCTATGACATCACAGCCATCTGCAACACAGCACGGATCACTGGAGGGACCATGTGATGGAAACACAGGAGAAGACATGAACTGTGTCACTTTGTATCTGCTAAAGGCGATATACAGGCTTGTGGGATACACAGTATTGTGCCTTTGGCATACATTAGATTCTCAACCCGCAATAAGGCACAAGAAGCTTAAGATAAAGGTTTAATCCCTTCAGATTTTAAAATCCAATTCTCTAACCCTTTTGTGAGGTTCAGCACCATTGTGCAGTAAAACTGTTCATTTGCTATATATTTTCATGTATATATGTATTATGCACATCATGCATGTATGCATGTATACATATCTCTACCTTTTTGCAACACAAACGTTAATTGTTTGTCATGTGCAATCCATTAGCTTTGTCTTGTACAATCCATTAGCTTTGTCTTGCACTAGCAGTGTTGCTGCCAGTCTTGGTGCTTGGCTTGCTTCATTAAACTTGAAAAAGTTTAGTTGAGAATCTGAGAGACCAGCTGCTTGCACCCCCCTACCTCTGTTCGAAACAAACAGTCCCGTGAAGTCCCTGTTTAAAAGTCTCCACAAACGGCTCTCTTTAGAGTTTAATGTGCTCAGTGCAATGAGCTCGTCTCTGAGTGCAGCTGTCTGACCAGGTACCGTCCAACCACACTGCTCAGTCCAGCTTACAGAGAATCTTCGCTGAATGAAATCAAACCAGGTAAAAAAAAAACACAGAACAAACAGAACTGCCCCCTGAAACAACACATGCACAAAAACTATAGCTTTGAGAATCTCATCCAATATGTACTTTTAGTAACACTTTACATTAATGTACACATTAAGTACATTGTAACTACTCACAATGACACTGTAACTGTGTGTAAGCACACATGTATGTACATAGTAAATATACAGTGATTAGAGACACTTCATGTAAAGTGTTACTCGTGCAAGTCCCGCAGTTTCAATAGCATTCCGTAGTACAGGCAGGCAGGCAGCTTGATGCCTCCCATATTTCCTCTTGGCCTGGGATGTGTTATATTATGGAATCAGTATGAAAGCCTGTGGTGTTAACCGGTACCCCAGATGTCATCTCCAGCTTGATTAACACCACCTCTAATGGACAGCAATGTAGGGAGTGCTCTGGAGCTCGAGCCAGATCAAAATGAACAGGGTCGGGAGCTGACATCTGAAAACACAGCATTCCCCTAACACCCTGCATGCTTCAGACAGCATTCCCCTAACACCTTGCACCCTGCACTCTTCAGACAGCATTCCCCTAACACCCTGCACGCTTCAGACAGCATTCCCCTAACACTCTGCACGCTTCAGACAGCATTCCCCTAACACCCTGCACCCTGCACACAGCATTCCCCTAACACCCTGCACCCTGCACACAGCATTCCCCTAACACCCTGCACCCTGCACACAGCATTCCCCTAACACCCTGCACCCTGCACACAGCATTCCCCTAACACCCTGCACAGACAGCATTCCCCTAACACCCTGCACGCTTCAGACAGCATTCCTCTAACACTCTGCATTCAGACAGCATTCCCCTAACACCCTGCACCCTGCACACAGCATTCCCCTAACACCCTGCACCCTGCACACAGCATTCCCCTAACACCCTGCATGCTTCAGACAACATTCCCCTAACACCCTGCACTCTTCAGGCAGCATTCCTCTAACACCCTGCATGCTTCAGACAGCATTCCTCTAACACCCTGCACCCTGCACACATCATTCTCCTAACACCCTGCACGCTTCAGACAGCATTCCCCTAACACCCTGCATGCTTCACAGCATTCTAACACCCTGCACACAGCATTCCCCTAACACCCTGCATGCTTCAGACAGCATTCCCCTAACACCCTGCACCCTGCACACAGCATTCCCCTAACACCCTGCACCCTTCATTCTCCTAACACCCTGCACGCTTCAGACAGCATTCCTCTAACACCCTGCACCCTTCAGACAGCATTCCCCTAACACCCTGCACCCTGCACACAGCATTCCCCTAACACCCTGCACGCTTCAGACAGCATTCCTCTAACACCCTGCATGCTTCAGACAGCATTCCCCTAACACCCTGCACCCTGCACACAGCATTCCCCTAACACCCTGCACCCTGCACACAGCATTCCCCTAACACCCTGCACCCTGCACCCTGCACACAGCATTCCCCTAACACCCTGCACCCTGCACACAGCATTCCCCTAACACTCTGCACGCTTCAGACAGCATTCCCCTAACACCCTGCACCCTGCACACAGCATTCCCCTAACACCCTGCACGCTTCAGACAGCATTCCCCTAACACCCTGCATGCTTCAGACAGCATTCCCCTAACACCCTGCACCCTGCACACAGCATTCCCCTAACACCCTGCACGCTTCAGACAGCATTCCTCTAACACTCTGCATGCTTCAGACAGCATTCCCCTAACACCCTGCACGCTTCAGACAGCATTCCCCTAACACCCTGCACGCTTCAGACAGCATTCCCCTAACACCCTGCACGCTTCAGACAGCATTCAACACCCTGCATTCAGACAACATTCCCCTAACACCCTGCACCCTTCACACAGCATTCCCCTAACACCCTGCACGCTTCAGACAGCATTCCCCTAACACCCTGCACGCTTCAGACAGCAGACTAGCAGCTCTTAGGAGCTGCATCGATCACAAGGCTGCTGAGGTTCCCTAGGACAAAGCAAACATGTTGACAGTCCTCAGTCTCAGAAGGACAGCTTCCATTTTCTTAATGAACATTGTGAACAGTTTCAGTTTGTCTCCATACGGAGTTTCTAGTGGGAACTTGAGCTCACTGCAGTTGTGTTCCTGAAATCTGCATTCATCTTTACAACACAGGATTGACTGCAGATTCCACTTTGCACAGCAGACAGGATTGACTGCAGATTCCACTTTGCACAGCAGACAGGATTGACTGTAGACTCCACTTTGCACAGCAGACAGGATTGACTGCAGATTCCACTTTGCACAGCAGACAGGATTGACTGCAGATTCCACTTTGCACAGCAGACAGGATTGACTGTAGACTCCACTTTGCACAGCGGAAATCCAAAAACACAACTCGTCGTGGCACGTTTTCTTCCTGTGATGTAATATTTATACAGATTCTATTCTGTTATGAAGAGGTTTTAAAATAATAATAAAAAAAAAATAATAATTTTGATGGGAGTTTATCTGAATAATAATAATAAAAAACCTGGTAGTTTTCATTGCATGTGATTCTACTGTGGTTGTCAGATCAATGAAACCCCAACCCAGAGACACCTACATTAACTATTACGCCATCTGGCAGCTGGAGCCAAGATCTTAATCATCATTATTATGAGTATCAAGAAAGACTGCTTTGGAAACTACAGCACAAGTTCCACTAAGGCACAGAGTTTGATTGCTTGTTGGAGCGAAGCCTGATTCTTACGCACGAGTCTCCTGCAGCCAGGCAGGTCTGATTGACATTTCAGATGTAATGCATGTGACCATTTTTAAAATATGTTTTTCTCTAGCTCTATTAGAACAAAAAGGTATAAAAGGTAAAACCCTTTTCTTCAATTGCTGAGATTCTGGTCATGTATCCCAGCGGACAATTTGCAGCACTCTGCTAAACCACACTCCTGTCTGGGCTCGTTCACTGTGCTGTTGGAGATGTCAGCTTTACTTTCAAAAACTGCAACCTCTTGAAAAGGGGCTGGAGACACGCTGATCAGTGCCTGGCTTCATTTCAATCTGATATCTCAGGGAAAAACTCGTCTGAGGCTGAGGCAAGTGATGTCATGTCAGAGTAATGTCATGTCAGAGTGATGTCATGTCCGTTACTGTACAGAAAAAAATACTAGGAAATGATGTGATTTAGTAAAACAAACATGTGTTCATATTCATATCTATGTGTATCTGCAAGGACTGTAGACGGCTTTAGTGAGATCTTTTTACATACAAAAATATTTCTCAGGCTTGCTAAGCAGGATGGGAGTGCACTAAAGGTAATGATTCAAATTGAAATGTTTGTGCCATTTATTACCTTGGCAATGTGAGAAGCTGTGGACCGTGGGAGATAATGCAAATATGGAAGGGACAGTACTAACACTGAACTCTGTTTAGCAGTGGAGCCAAATCTTCAAAAACAATAAAATACTAATGAATAAAAACTCCATATTAAGAGCAGGGTGGCTGTGTGCTCTCTGACTGAGGAAGCCCTACTCATGCGTTGCTGTTTCAGGGATCCTCGGGTTTCTCCAGTCTCGAGCACTGGGGAGACGATGGCTTTCCATGGTTTAAAAGTCCAGACCTTCCTCCCTGCGTGGAAAGAACAACATGGAGCCATGTCTGGGGAGGGCCGTGAAGGACAGACAGCCGCTACTCCCTTCGTTCAGACGCCGAAGTCATCCCTCCATTACAGCAGGATAATCATTCGACTGCAATCTGCCGGGAGACCCTGCCTGACCCCAGGAAGTGCTCTTTGTTCAGTCTGTTTAGCCACCTCTTCATCTTTCATCGAGCCATTCCAGAGCCAGAACACAAATGGAAAGTCTGGTGCAGCACAGTCCCCAACACGTTGGCACTCGCCCAACCTCAGGTCTGGTGCAGCACAGTCCCCAACACGTTGGCACTCGCCCAACCTCAGGTCTGGTGCAGCACAGTCCCCAACACGTTGGCACTCGCCCAACCTCAGGTCTGGTGCAGCACAGTCCCCAACACGTTGGCACTCGCCCAACCTCAGGTCTGGTGCAGCACAGTCCCCAACACGTTGGCACTCGCCCAACCTCAGGTCTGGTGCAGCACAGTCCCCAACACGTTGGCACTCGCCCAACCTCAGGTCTGGTGCAGCACAGTCCCCAACACGTTGGCACTCGCCCAACCTCAGGTCTGGTGCAGCACAGTCCCCAACACGTTGGCACTCGCCCAACCTCAGGTCTGGTGCAGCACAGTCCCCAACACGTTGGCACTCGCCCAACCTCAGGTCTGGTGCAGCACAGTCCCCAACACGTTGGCACTCGCCCAACCTCAGGTCTGGTGCAGCACAGTCCCCAACACGTTGGCACTCGCCCAACCTCAGGTCTGGTGCAGCACAGTCCCCAACACGTTGGCACTCGCCCAACCTCAGGTCTGGTGCAGCACAGTCCCCAACACGTTGGCACTCGCCCAACCTCAGGTCTGGTGCAGCACAGTCCCCAACACGTTGGCACTCGCCCAACCTCAGGTCTGGTGCAGCACAGTCCCCAACACGTTGGCACTCGCCCAACCTCAGGTCTGGTGCAGCACAGTCCCCAACACGTTGGCACTCGCCCAACCTCAGGTCTGGTGCAGCACAGTCCCCAACACGTTGGCACTCGCCCAACCTCAGGTCTGGTGCAGCACAGTCCCCAACACGTTGGCACTCGCCCAACCTCAGGTCTGGTGCAGCACAGTCCCCAACACGTTGGCACTCGCCCAACCTCAGGTCTGGTGCAGCACAGTCCCCAACACGTTGGCACTCGCCCAACCTCAGGTCTGGTGCAGCACAGTCCCCAACACGTTGGCACTCGCCCAACCTCAGGTCTGGTGCAGCACAGTCCCCAACACGTTGGCACTCGCCCAACCTCAGGTCTGGTGCAGCACAGTCCCCAACACGTTGGCACTCGCCCAACCTCAGGTCTGGTGCAGCACAGTCCCCAACACGTTGGCACTCGCCCAACCTCAGGTCTGGTGCAGCACAGTCCCCAACACGTTGGCACTCGCCCAACCTCAGGTCTGGTGCAGCACAGTCCCCAACACGTTGGCACTCGCCCAACCTCAGGTCTGGTGCAGCACAGTCCCCAACACGTTGGCACTCGCCCAACCTCAGGTCTGGTGCAGCACAGTCCCCAACACGTTGGCACTCGCCCAACCTCAGGTCTGGTGCAGCACAGTCCCCAACACGTTGGCACTCGCCCAACCTCAGGTCTGGTGCAGCACAGTCCCCAACACGTTGGCACTCGCCCAACCTCAGGTCTGGTGCAGCACAGTCCCCAACACGTTGGCACTCGCCCAACCTCAGGTCTGGTGCAGCACAGTCCCCAACACGTTGGCACTCGCCCAACCTCAGGTCTGGTGCAGCACAGTCCCCAACACCTTGGCACTCGCCCAACCTCAGGTCTGGTGCAGCACAGTCCCCAACACGTTGGCACTCGCCCAACCTCAGGTCTGGTGCAGCACAGTCCCCAACACGTTGGCACTCGCCCAACCTCAGGTCTGGTGCAGCACAGTCCCCAACACGTTGGCACTCGCCCAACCTCAGGTCTGGTGCAGCACAGTCCCCAACACGTTGGCACTCGCCCAACCTCAGGTCTGGTGCAGCACAGTCCCCAACACGTTGGCACTCGCCCAACCTCAGGTCTGGTGCAGCACAGTCCCCAACACGTTGGCACTCGCCCAACCTCAGGTCTGGTGCAGCACAGTCCCCAACACGTTGGCACTCGCCCAACCTCAGGTCTGGTGCAGCACAGTCCCCAACACGTTGGCACTCGCCCAACCTCAGGTCTGGTGCAGCACAGTCCCCAACACGTTGGCACTCGCCCAACCTCAGGTCTGGTGCAGCACAGTCCCCAACACGTTGGCACTCGCCCAACCTCAGGTCTGGTGCAGCACAGTCCCCAACACGTTGGCACTCGCCCAACCTCAGGTCTGGTGCAGCACAGTCCCCAACACGTTGGCACTCGCCCAACCTCAGGTCTGGTGCAGCACAGTCCCCAACACGTTGGCACTCGCCCAACCTCAGGTCTGGTGCAGCACAGTCCCCAACACGTTGGCACTCGCCCAACCTCAGGACTGATCATCAGAGATCTCCAAGGCTTTGAAAGCCCAGTTAACCGTGGCACTGGAAACAGAAACGTCCTGTGATCTCCTCTCTCTCTCCCTCTCTCCCTCTTTGATGTCAGCCAGACTTTTGGTCAAGTTTCCATCACCCTCTTGAGTTAGTTTGACAGTGAACGAGCAAACAAAGTTGTAATCCAAAGTGGAATCTTGATATTTTGAAACACACACTTCAGTTAGGACTTCCTAGCTCATTGTAAGCTTGCAGAAATGCGCTTGGAATTGATTTCTGTTGAGACATTCCTCAGGAACTCCCAGAATGTACCTGGCACCAGCAAGCCACGCGATCCACACAGACCACAAACACAGAGCTATTTATCTCAACGGATCTTGAGTACTTCAACAGCAGTTAAAACAGTTCTGTGATGTCACCCTTTGAGCTTTTGATTGATAAATTCTCTGAATCTAGTAACTAAAAGTGTCTGAGTGGCTTTGTAGAGAAGGGGAGTCCGGGGCAGATATAGTGTTGATTAACGACTCCACAGTTAGTGCTATGATTCCACAGAAACTGTGGATTCCTTAACGAAACCACAGGGAGTCAGAATAATTCAACAGAAAAGCCAATACCACTTTATTACACAACGACCATTTCAACAATGAGTCAATTATTACACATTTCAAACATAACATTTGAGACTACAGTTCAGCATTTCATATTGTATTGCTAAAAGTAGGGTAGTGCAATTATACGTTAACAATGAGCGATGATCACTCTGTACTATTTCTGGGCACTGTAGCTTTAAGCAATAGCAGTGCAATAACGGGACGGGGGACGGGAAGGACGACGATATATAGTCTCCTGATACTTTGGGGGTAGTGTGGTTTGGCAGATACCTTGTAGAGGAATGAGTGTCCTACATGTGTGTAGGCTAGCATAACTCGAAGTACGACACCAAGTCGTGTGTGATTTACTGAGGAATAATAAAGCATCGTACTGGATTCCCAACACCCTGGTGTGTCTGTGTTCTGTGACCCGACTCTGACAACATAGTCCTCGTTACTGTCTGTACTTACAGCAAACTCAAACCCATTGCCGCAGTGTGAGAAACAAACACTGGAACTGTTTAAACTGAATGGAACAAACAGCGAAAAACAAGTGTGTATTTCATTCCTCAATGGAAGTGGTCAATAAACCACTGAACATGTTTGAAAATGACAAGCCCAGTTTAGACATCCTACTCTCCTCTCCTGCTTCTTAGTCTTCTAAACTCTTTGCATATTCCATTTACGATCTGGTAAGCTTGTGCTGAGACGACATCCCTCTGCTTCCAGGAAAAGGTAACTGTGATCAAATTCAACAAATTTCTGTCCATGATCCACTGGTCGTGTTAACTAAGCTTTAACCCATGAATTCTAAAAAATAGATAAAAGAAAAATAAACAAAAAAAAATTAAATATATATTTAAATTGATTAAATATACAGTGGTCAGGTTTGTGTGTATCAAACTCCATATAATCCATTTAAACACATTACAAATAAAAAACAAACTGGGTGAATATGGTCACAATGGTCCAATTACAAGCCTATGTGGCAAATAGGAGGAAATACAGGGTTCTATTGTGATGGGATTTAGGTTCCCTACCAACATGGCCTCCGGTTGCCATGGTTCCTATTACACTGGCTGCAAATAGAGACGTACTGTACCAATTTCTCTGACTTCACTTGACTGACGAAAGGCATTAGTCCTAACTGAAAACATAGGCAATGCATTATTACCCCAAGGTAATGAAAGTTGACCTCTGTGTCTGGCTTTCCCAACTTGTAACCTGTTGGCATGAGTACTAACTGGAACAAGGTGATCTGTTGGCCCTTTCTCAAAGTACTGTATTGGCATAGAGATCAATGGAGATTAAGCGTTGTGTTGGCTTGCTGCTCACTGGGAATGGAGTGTTGCGCTGGCATGGATCTTACTGTTGATAATAAACTGTTGCATTTTTAATTCCTTCAGTAATTGAATCATGAAAGCTGTAACAGCGAGAATGATACTGGGGAGGGTGAGGGGGGTGGGTGGGTGGTTTGAGAATATACGTCATTGCTCCGCAGTTACAAATAAAAGCATTACAGAGCTTCCAAAGAACCGCAAGTGCTTGCTGTCACCACGCCAGGGAGCTTTCTTAAAGCACTACAATCCACCTTCTACTGCGATGCGTACTAGAAAACCGTAACGTTGGCTTTCTACCCTGAAGGACCCCCGGCTCATCCACAGCATTGCCAAAACGCGGCGACTCAGTGAAAGAAGCCGTTGTTGTGATGCAGATGCACGCTGTGTGGTCACTTAGCATGTATCAATCTGTTGTCACTGCCCTTGTTCTTCCATATAGCAGTATAAATCAAAGGAGGGTATGATGAGGCTATAATGCTCTGGTGAGACTGCACTTAGAATACTGTGCAAAAAAAAAGGGAGTTGTGGCTTTGGATGGAGTTCGGATCACACTGATCCCAGGGCTAATGGGTATGCGATGTGAGGATCGGGGGAGGGATCAGAACCTATTTATCTGAGATTAGAGAAGGATTAGGGTTTGGTTGTTTTTGAATTCTGAAAAGGGATTAGCAAAGTCAATGCCCAGCCACTTTTTCAAAACTGAGAGCAGCACACATGAGGAAGTTGAGTGCAGACAGATTGCCTTTTCTGTAAGGACATGGCTGCCAATTTATACTACGAGAGCCATCTGGAGGTGGTTCTGGGAATAATTTGCTATATGAGCACGGACAGAGGGCTGAATGGACTCCTCTGGTACCGTCACTGCCCTGCAGGATGAAACGATTGCAAACTGTGGGCAGGGTAAGCTTACAAGAACTGGGTGCCTGGTGGACCACAGCAAATGCTTATCAAATCAGAGCCCTGAAAGAGATGCAACTGTACTGTACGCTGCTGAAACCATGCAGCAAAACTGCATTTTTAAACCATTCACTTTCTCAGTCCTCCCTCCCAGACAGTTACGAGATGCAAGAACCATGCCAAGCTATAACCTTGTGGGCTTGTCATTTTTGGTCAATTTTCTAATTTGTTGGACTAATTGTTGTTATGGTAAGCTTCCATTTTCGCAATCCGGGCTCAATGACACTGTAGATGTTATGTCTGAAGCACTTGTCACAATAAAAGTAGAAACTCGATTGCTCAGAAGGGGCCCGCTAACCGATGCAGGTGTTAAGGTTTAACTTGCTCTGGAGGCCCCATGAAACCCATCACAGCGAGATACTCCAGGGTTTCTCTTCCACTTTAGTCAGCTTGGATACTCATTTCAGAAGGGTTAATCACTTATTTATTTTGTAATGTTATAGGTTACAGCTCGTGCTATTGTAGACGTCTTCCATTTAAAAAAAAATGGAATTGTAAAGTTATCTACAATTTTCTTCACATTCTTCTTTTCTTTGTTTTGTTTTATGGGGTCTTTTTTGACAGAATTTACTGTGGGGTTCCACATGTGACTGAGGAGCCAGTGGAGCCCTCAGCCCCACACTAAAACCTCCCCACTAAATAAACAAAGCAAAAAGTGTGTGAGAGTTACACTGCTGTGAATAGGGCTCAAAATGCCTGATCTACAGTGGAGTACAAGGCTTATCTCCCACACAGCAGAGCGAACCTTGCTAAGCTGTACTAGGATGCAAGGAGACAGACTGCTCTGTGTGTGTGTGTGTGTGTGTGTGTGACCGGGTATTGCAGTCTGCAGTCACTGTGTGTGTGTGTGTGTGTGTGTGTGTGTGTGTGTGTGTGACCGGGTATTGCAGTCTGCAGTCACTGTGTGTGTGTGTGTGTGGTGTGTGTGTGTGTGTGTGTGTGTGTGTGACCGGTATTGCAGTCTGCAGTCACTGTGTGTGTGTGTGTGTGTGTGTGTGTGTGTGTGTGTGTGTGTGTGTGTGTGTGTGTGTGTGTGTGTGTGTGTGGGTGTTGCAGTCTGTGTGTGTGTGTGTGTGTGTGTGTGTGTGTGTGTGTGTGTGTGTGTGTGTGTGTGTGTGTGACCGGGTCTTGCAGTCTGCAGTCACTGTGTGTGTGTGTGTGTGACCGGGTCTTGCAGTCTGCAGTCACTGTGTGTGTGTGTGTGTGTGTGTGTGTGACCGGGTCTTGCAGTCTGCAGTCACTGTGTGTGTGTGTGTGTGTGTGTGTGTGTGTGTGTGTGTGTGTGTGACCGGGTCTTGCAGTCTGCAGTCACTCTGTGTGTGTGTGTGTGACCGGGTCTTGCAGTCTGCAGTCACTCTGTGTGTGTGTGTGTGTGTGACCGGGTCTTGCAGTCTGCAGTCACTCTGTGTGTGTGTGTGTGACCGGGTCTTGCAGTCTGCAGTCACTCTGTGTGTGTGTGTGTGACCGGGTCTTGCAGTCTGCAGTCACTCTGTGTGTGTGTGTGTGACCGGGTCTTGCTGTCCCCCAGGACGAGGGTACTCCTGGTTGTGAACTTTGTTTTGTGTTGAAAACCTTAAAATTCAAAGGAAATCCTGGTGCTAAATGTACTTCTGTATTGTGGTGTAATACAAGATTCACACAAGGTACAATAAAGCAGCTGGCCAGTTAACCCCTTTGAGCTGCAGAACCAAGAAAAGCCAACAACACCCAAAAACAACATGCGGGTGGTCTTTAGTTTACGAATTGGTAACGCTTTCCATCTTGGAGAGATTTTAATCATTTTGCAGCAAAGGGAACTACAGTCTTGTTGTCGGTACAACCCTACTTTACAACATCCATCACTTTTGCTGGGCTGTAAACAAATTGTTTAGGAAGCAACATGCCTTTCCTATAATCAATAAAAAGGATGTTTTTGACCCCCAGAATAACAGTGATATTGGACAGCACTTGTCTCAAAGCTCTGGCTAAAGATGAAACCACGCGGGGTAGAGCATTGAGCTATGCATTACATGACAACTGATATGCTTGTCAATATAATCGATATTTTACCTTGCCAAATAAATTTAAACTAAAACGACTAGGAGAAAGTGCAGGAACGTGTCAGATTATTTTACACACAGTGACAGTGCTGGAGGGCTGCAGTGGTGAGTCAGTGCCTTGAGGGTTACAGAACAGCCTGGAGCATGAGTTGTTACCCTGCTGCACTGACCCAGAGATTTCACTTAGCAGCCAGCCACTGAGCACTCGCAGCCTTTAAAAAAAAAAAAAAAAAAAAAAAATAATAATAATAATAATAATAATAATAATAATAATAACAACATAAAGTACTTTTTGCTTCATTATGCCTTGTAATGCTTCCTTATCGGCTCTTCCATGCAACAGAACTGCAATTGGCTGTTTGGCATCTGTTAGATTTGAACACAATTAAAGTGCTGGCGTAGCCGACAGCAGCAAAATGACACGTCTTTAGATATTCGCTGTTTGCTAAAGACATTCTCTCCCTGACTCCAGTCTTTTTAATGGCATTACCCTGGGGCAATTCATTTACAAACAAGGAAGATTCAAGCAGCCTCTGGAGATGTGTCTGGTCTGCCCCAGATTGCTAGTGTTAGAGTTAATGTACTAGCTTGGTCTCATGACAAGTGAAATGCATCCACCCCACGCTGTGTTCAGCTAATTGCTGTGAAAGTGCTGTGAATTGGCACACATTGGTGCTGTTTAACTGCAATTCAGCTGAGACGGTGGGCAGGTACATGGAAACTGAAATTATGTTTTAATTTAACACGCTTGCAATTCCTTCGTTATTATTTTTTACTGGTCCTGCTGGTTTCTCTGGTATGGGAGGGGTTTTACCAGTTGCAGAGTTTAAGTTAGCTGTAATATTTTATAAGTAAATTGAACTGCAACTGTTTAAGAGCTGAAAACAATTACAAAATTAAGGAAATTAATTAAGCAAATTATGAGTTCAATTAAGGGTCTAGTTAAGTAATTGAGAGCTCAGTTGGAATGAAAACCAGCAGACACAGGGGGTCCCCAGGACCAGGCTTGGGAACCACTGCTTTAGAACAGGGGTCTCCAATCCTGGTCCTGGAGGGCCACTGACCCTCCTGGTTTTTGTTTCAGATGTACACTAAATTACTTAATTGGACCAATTAAGCTTATAATGAGCACTTAATTGGTTCAATTAAGAAAAGTGCAGCCGTACAAAAATAATATTAAAGTAATAGCTTGCACGGACTGACTCAAATTATGAACGTTGCTCAGCTTTGACAATTTATTCCAATAGAGTTTGTTCTTATTTTTATAAAACTGTTACTAAATAAAGAGGATGGAAGCAGTCATTAAGTGTTCGTCTGGAATATGACAGACAAGCAACTCCGGTGACAGGCAGGTAGGGGCCACAGCTAGGGAGTGCTACAGTTCATCACAGGAAAAACACTTTGCACTTATTCTGAGTTTGTGCTCCTGTCCTAAAATAGCATGTTTTCTGCTGTGTCTGTTGTCTCTCTGCTCCTGCAAGGCGAGTCATACAGTCATCAGCGGCCACTGGGGGCACCTTCAGACAATGGAGCATTCATTGAGCCTCTGTCACCTTTCCTTTTACTCTCCCTGTGTTTAATAAGGTGTTGAAGGGACTGATGTGTGGCTATTGTTGTTGACATGAATCAAAGGAAGGTGTGGAGTCCAAACTACCTCCTTGTGCCCTTCCTTTATCCATTCCCTCTGCTCTGGAGATCAAGGGTCTCCTGCCCTGTCAGTTATAATTATAATTATTATTATTATTGTTATTTCTAACTAAGCTTTACGTCAAAGCCTGAACTCTATAACCTTCACCAGGACTGGTCTAGAGACACATCGGCCTGGTTCAGGGGAATGTCTTGCACTCGGCTTTCTGTATTACACCACCCTGGGGAGCAACGTAATAATGTGCTGAGCGTGATAAGGAAGGAACTTACATTGGTCAAGGGCAAAGGTACAATGACATTACAACATACAAGAGTAAGTAATGCAGGAGGACCCGGCCTCAGGATATGGGTGGAATGTCCCATAGACAAGTTTAACATGCTGAATTTTCATGGTCATTTGTTCTTTACCCTGCGTTTTTTCTATGCTAAATTCTCTAATCCCACCAGCTAAATGTCAGGACCGCAATACCATTAAGGCCACACTATCTGCCAGTTTCTTTCACCTGCAGTCTATTGAAAGGTCTACTATTATGAATATATAGACAATAAAGTCCCATCTATAACAGATATGTTCAAGTCAACATTGCATTAAGTATTGTTTGCCTTTGCAATGATTTTGCAGTATCATCAGGCACTTTGCTATGCTTTTACCATGCTTGTACCTGGAAACTTGTACATGGCATCTTTTTAAAAGACACAGTATAGTTATGCAGGTTTTTCATTTATTTGTAGTTAACATGGATATAACTAATTGTGATGGCATTGACAAGCAAACATTTACTTCAAGCACTATAGGGCAGGATTTTCAAAAGCCAGTGTTATTGTATCGGACTCGTGGTGTAGTAATGAGAGCTTTAGTAGCAAGCGATTTTGAAACAAAATGTGCCAATTAAACCAACCCGTCAATGTTTTGAAATTGAGTCGATGAGGTTATTAATGAACGCATTTCTCGTTGAAAAGATGAATTGTCGCAGGTTACCTACATCACTCCCTGTCTCAACAACTAGATAAGGGGAACTCGTTAATCAAATGCAGTTTGTTAACGAGATCAAGAAAAATGAATGGAATGGAAAGTAGTACTAGCGTACAGGGAGGCGGCGGTCCCACCAGCAAGCAGCAGCCACGTGGAAATGAAAAATAACGGGAATATCTACGTTGTGCATAATTTGTATAAAGTGTGCATTTTGTCATACAGCATGCACATTTATTTAGAACACTTCACATATAAAATGCCGATTTACAATTATCTGGTTTGCTGGTAAAAATCGGATGGCAGAGATTAAATCAGTAGAGAATAATTAAACCCCTTATCCTCTTTCAGGTGATACTGTGCCACAGCTTACTCTATACAACTCTTTAATGTGCATTTTACAATCTTTTTGGGTTGAAACGAAACTAAATACAGTAAGCCATCTATGGATTGGATGGTATTTATTTTCTCATGTGGACAAATACTTGTGTCTGTATTTTAGTATGTACGATTGCAGGATAGATATATGTTTGAAGTGCCATTGTGTTTGTAGTTGTTAGCTATATTATACACGTACACCATACATGTAACACTTCATTATATATTTATTAAGCTTTTAAAATTACGATAGAACTCCCCAAACCAATACACAATTTGTTTATAATTAATTGTTTGGTGAATCTTCTAATCATGCATTTTCTGTGGTACTCTTTGCTTTCCTCCTTGATAAATAAACTCAACATGCTTAGAAGTATCCACCAAACACTTACAGTATTATAAGAACATTTCATATGCATACAGACGTGTGAGGGTGAAAGCGTACACTGTGATGTGTGGAGGAGTGTCGGACAACATTAAATGAGTTCCATTAAATACATCAAATTCCATGTCAATGATCTCGATCACGTTCCTCGTGGATCTGTGTGTACTTGACGCCTGTTCTTCATTCCTATGTGGATAAGACACAGTGTTAAAAAGTGAACAAATCTCCTTCATACCCACAAGTATAGAAAAGGCTAAAATATTTTCATAACTACAAGTACTGAATTATCTAGGTCAGGGGTTTTCAACCTTTTTTTTGAAACTGTACCCCTTCTGTCGGGAGGTTTCAGTTAAAGTACTTTTTACAATGTTGCCTCACTGAACGGTACCACAGTTGTAATAAAAGGCAGAATAATCTGGTTAACACATTGCTTTTCCCCCCTGTTTATTTAATAGATAATTTTTTACAACAGTCTGGGACCGAAAAATTGCTGACACAGAAAACTAAACAGCAGGCTTCATTCTGAAAATTTAATTACATGTCTTTGTATGCAAATAATTCAAAGGCAGTATTTAAGAATCTTTGGAAACACTCGTATTCGCTTTCTATTGGGAAAAGTCATAAACAATTCAAAATAGTCTGCACTATAAATATTTATCACGCTGCTGTTTACTTCCCACCTCAACATAATTATGTGGCGTTGAAAATGTTTACAGTATCCAAAAAATTAACCTCAAGATAAAACTGTAACTAATTACTAACAATAACACCTTTTTTTTTTTTTTTTTTTTTTTTTTTTTTTAAATTAAACCAGCATAAAATTACCCAAGGGACTCGATAACCTTCTGTCACATTGCACTTTCGTGTTTTCCTTAGTTTTTCTTTTGTAAGAAATGCATCAAACACAGAACACATATTCAACCAGCCGCTATTGCTGTTAATAAAACGCAGCTGCGGTAATAAACAACACCCGTCAAATATGAGTATTGTGAACACTATTTACACTTACAGGAGCATTTATACTTCTAAAAAAATGCAGCAACACTGCTTCACTGATACAAGTTGAAAACAGCAAAGATCTTAAGCGCTTTCAATACACACTCGCCGGCCGGCAGTCTGCTTCACCTATAAATCAGTACAAATCCACGCAATGGAAACCGCGCATGCGGTACAGGTGGAAAATGCTTTCCTTAGCTGATCACTTTGAGCTGCTACACACCTGTACACACCTGTACACAACCTCTCTCAGTACCGTCAGCCGCGGTCTGTTAAATTTCAGTTTCAAGGTGAGTTATATGCTGTTTTCATTGGTTAAAAACCCCCTTTTCCAAGAGCAGATTAACGCCTGACAAATTATGACAATTAACACGGATTTGCTTTTAAATTCCCACGGAAACAAAATAAAGTCACAAAACAGCCTCCTGAGATGCAGGGAATTTCCGAATTGAGCCGGTTTGCACTTCGAGGCTTGTCCTTCGCTATCACCCAGGCGGTATATAAATGTATCACCGGAGACCTCAGTATGCTATCTGTTACGCCATCACTCTGTAAACTGTTCCTCACCTTTATTATTATCCTCTGGGTGAAACACAGCTCCCTTTATTCCGTGTCTTAATAAGTGATACTCCCCCCACAGTCCCAGCTGAAGTGACGCTCAGGTGGAGTTCTGAAGAGTTCTGGGAGATTAAAGCAGATTCATTTTCGATGGGTACTTTGATTGCAGAGTGTAACGGTTTAAGATGCGCTTCACCACTAGGACAATTCAGCGGCCAGCTACGTGAGGGTCCCAGCTGTGGAAATGGGCTGCAAGCCCTTCATTCGCATGCTGGGAAATCAGCACACATGTTCTGTTAGCCTCTCTCACGCAAGTCGGTGCCGATGAAAGCCTGGAGAAACAATGAGGATGGGCAGTTTACCGTAGCACGTGTGTGTTTTCTAAGCATGTTGACTCTGGGCTGTGTACGTGCAATCGCTATATGACGTGACAAAGCTTAAAAAATGAGGAGGAAAATCCAACCTGGACAAACTTAATAGTTACAGTACATTGTCGTTGGAATAAATCGTAAATTAACGTTTCCTTACTTAATAAAATGCTAATCTCAAATGTGCACTTAATAGAAGTGAAGTTTCTGAGGATACTGGCTCGAGCACTGTGGTGTAAGAATGGTTTTCCTTTGGGACAGGGTTTGAGGGAGCTGTTTAGGGAGGCCAGGTAGCTGGAACTTTGACCCTCCTTTAGGTTGCCTGTGAAAACGGCAGGAGAAGCTAGCTCTTTGATGGGGCGGATGGGAGTAGAAATAGTTTGTAAATTGCCAGCAAAACCCAGTGGCCTTTCAGGCTCGACAGGGGGTGGCTGTTCGATAGCACGGCTCCCGGAGACAGCAGCCGGCTTCAATTAAGAGGTGAGGGAAGAGGTACTGCCGCCTTAGACCACGTTAGGGGCTCCCCCCCTCTCCCCTCTCCGGGATCCTTGTAGGTATTCTCTCCAAATTATGTCAGAATCTGAAAGCTGGTTGGAAGCAAATCAGAAAAAAAAGAAAAGTGGGCTATGGAATGTGAGCTAATTTCTGGATTTGGTTTGTGTAAAGGGGGAGGATGGGGTGCAAGAGGGAAGAGAGAGAGAGAGAGAGAGAAGGAGAGAGTGGTCTATGGGAATGAGATTCTTTTAGGAGATGCTGGCAGGATTGTATTAGCACAGATCAGAATGAATTAGCAGCCTGCAAAGTGAAGGGAGAGCAGAGGGAGGCAGTAGCCCCACAGAATACTCTGAAATAGCCACAGGAATTGATTCAGGAGTCGAGATGCAGCAATGAAGCTGAAAACTGCATGAAGGAGGCTTTTCACTGCAGCAAAAAATAATGTTTACCTTTCTTAAGAAGGCATTATTTTAGGGATTTGTTATAAGTGATTTTAACAAAAGTGTACAGTAACTATTGCAAAAACAAAGCAGCCCCATACATTGGTGGGACAGACATAGAAAGACAGACAGACTGCATATATAACTATATCCATTATAAGAGATTATAAACAATAGCAAAAAAAACAATGGCAAAATTGTATAATAAGAGTCTTATTATTTGATTAATTCACACTGATTATTCACAAGTACACCTCAGGAACCATAGATTTGAAAAGGTTAACCAAGGATATTGTTCAGTAGTGCCCGATCACTTCAGTCCATGCAGGAGCCGGTCTGAATCAGAAACCTCATTCAATCATTTGCATAATGTATAAAGTTTGTATTCAGCAGTTTTCATCCTATTCGTCTGTCACAAGCAGTTAGTCACTGGGCTGCTGAACAATTCTAAATCTGTTGCTGTGTCTTACAGCTGACTGAGTGAGTTATGGCTTCAACTTTTATAAAACAGAACAAAAAGTTTACTTCATAACATGGCCTGTAATAAAGTGTTAAGGTGTAATCTGATTCTTGGTACTGCGCATTATCCCATCTTTCCCATCAGGATGTTAAAGAGATCAATTTCCTGGCAGTAACAAAATGTTTATAATTCATAAAGTATTTAAAGGACGAGTCTATGAGGCCTTTAATTACATTCCTTGGATGAAATATCATTATGTCAGCAGATGACAGTACGGCCTTCATAGGAAAGGAGAGTTTGGAGCAGGCTTATTTTTCATAGATTTTTTTCTGGATGAAAGAAACTCAATTTTGAACAAACAACCTATACAAATGAGATGGATTCTAGTTTTTTCCTACATATCGGATGTCTCAATCCAGTACTGATGAATAGCTCAGCTTCGAACCTGAGTGTCTATAGCACCCAGCTGCTTCACAGAATCACACACAAGATAGAGATCTCAATCATGAATAGATCAGCTTCGAACCTGAGTGTCTATAGCACCCAGCTGCTTCACAGAATCACACACAAGATAGAGATCTCAATCATGAATAGATCTGCTTCGAACCTGAGTGTCTAGAACACCCAGCTGCTTCACAGAATCACACACAAGATAGAGATCTCAATCATGAATAGATCAGCTTCGAACCTGAGTGTCTAGAACACCCAGCTTCACAGCTTCACAGAATCACACACAAGATACAGAATCACACACAAGAGATCTCAATCATTAATAGATCAGCTTCGAACCTGAGTGTCTAGAACACCCAGCTGCTTCACAGAATCACACACAAGATAAAGATCTCAATCATGAATAGATCAGCTTCGAACCTGAGTGTCTATAGCACCCAGCTGCTTCACAGAATCACACACAAGATAGAGATCTCAATCACACCTTTTTTCTTTTTGTACGCAGGAAAGAAAACCTCTCAGCAAGCCTATTCGTCTTGTCAAGAGAAAGCCGTACAGCTTGTTTCGATCACAACCCGGAATACCTCTGGAGTCCTGGATTAAATTCCAAAGAAATCCTGTCTGTGTTAGTCTGCTGAGTTCCTCAATCCTTCCGAGGTTTCCTTGTTGTTCTTATGGTTTCCATCACCCTGCACACTTCATAGGAACCGATGCAGAGCTGCTGAAGTTAACTCTGTCTCTCTCACTCTCTTACTCTCACTCTCACACTGTCACTCTCACTGTCCCACTCTCACACCCTCACACTATCACTCTCCCACTCTCACACTATCACTCTCCCACTCTCACACTATCACTCTCACACTGTCACTCTCACTGTCCCACTCTCACACTCACACTATCACTCTCCCACTCTCACACTATCACTCTCACACTGTCACTCTCACTGTCCCACTCTCCCACCCTCACACTATCACTCTCCCACTCTCACACTATCACTCTCCCACTGTCACTCTCACTGTCCCACTCTCCCACTCTCACACTATCACTCTCACACTGTCACACTCTCACACTATCACTCTCCCACTCTCACACTATCACTCTGACACTCTCACACTATCACTTTCCCACTCTCATACTCTCACACTATCACTCTCCCACTCTCACACTATCACTCTCACACTCTCACACTCTCACTGTCCCACTCTCCCACTCTCACACTATCACTCTCACTCTCACACTATCACTCTCCCACTCTCACACCCTCACACTATCAGTCTCCCACTCTCTCACTATCACTCTCTATCTCAGCAGAATCACCAACTGAGGGTCATATAGAACACAAGTGAAGTTATATTGGACACTAGAAAAATATAGATTATTGATTGCTGATCCCAGATTAAACATTACAAAGACATTATTATTATTATTATTATTATTTATTCATTTATTCATTTATTCATTTATTCATTTATCCAGGGCGAATTACAATTATTACAAATTTACAGTTGTATACATAGAGCCTTTAGAAATGGAACCTGCATTTATGCTTCTGTCGATAAATTTGGGCAGATTTCTGTTAGTACTAATGAGAGAGAGCTTTCAGTGAATTAATCTCCTGATAATAACCAGTACAGATTCAGTTCTTGCTACACGCTGTAAGATGATACAATACAGAATGTTCTCTTTTTGTTTTGTTTGGTTCTCAACCTTTCCACCTCTCTGTCCTCATTGCCAAAGTTAGTGCAGTGGTGTAACAATGCTTTCCTTCTTCCTCTCTCTGTCTCCTGCACACACTCACTGTCAAATAAACAAACACTGCAGTGAGCCAGCTTCTTCACAGCCTTGCTTTCAAGCCTCCTTCTGCATTGCCATGAGCCAGCTTCTTCACAGCCTTGATTTCAAGCCTCCTTCTGGATTGCCATGAGCCAGCTTCTTCACAGCCTTGCTTTCAAGCCTCTTTCTGGATTGCCCTGCAGCCAGTGAAGAGGCAGACAGGTGCTGCACTGTTTCCCTGCAGTGTTGCTATGGCTGCAGCCAGGTCCAGAGTTCAAATCGGGGTCAGCCCCAGGTTTGCAGCTCTCAGCCCTGTTAGACGATTCTGGTGAATCTGAACAGTGGGCAGTATATTCATCTGGGTCAATAGCACACAAAGAATAAGGAAACAGTGACCCTCAAGCACCGTCCAGCTGGAACAGTTTACCTGCCCAGATTCAGGGCGTCGAGTATTTTTTAAAGAGCTGTATTTGACATGTTTTGACCTTGCTCATTATACAGTTATTTCCGTGGTTTAAAGCATCTCAATGAAAAAACAAAAACAAAAGACAAGGCAAACATAGCAAACATAGCAGCCACTCTGCAATCAGGTCGCATCTTCCAGGTGCTGTGCAGTGAAATGTGGGTTAATTCCTTTCAAAACAGGACCCTATTCCTCGAGTATGAACTGCAGTCTCACCACATCACTCGGCTGTCTGCTATTTATACCAATTGACTGCTTTCTCAACTACAGTTGTTGTTTTATTTTTTTTTATATATAAATTTTGAAACCAAACCTCAGCTCCTCTTAAGGGTGGGGAATAGCCCTACACGAGTAAATAATAATTATGCCGGCCACCACGAAGTGAAGTAAATATTTTTTTACAACAGCACAAAAATGATTCATCATCATAAAATCCTCACCAACAGATGAGCGTTTGCAGAACGTAAAGCTAACGGGAGACGAGTAATTAGACAGCTCTGCCCCAGAGAGGAGGCCCTGCCAAAGGCATGGAGTGACACCAGCTATCTAATCTGTCAATGTGCCAGCTCTCTGGGACAGATGAGCAAACTAGCCAGGGTGGCGTGCTGCTTGCTTGTTAGACCTTTTAGACCTGGTTTATTTCTGCCATGGTCAATGTCAAGCCTGGTAACTTCTTGAATATCATACAAAAAAAAAGAAATGTTGGTAGTATATTAACAGCATTTGGGTTACCACTGTACTTGTGGTACTGCTTGCTCATTAAATCTGCATGTGTCTGAAGAAGAGGCGATGGTGCTATTCTAGGAAAGCGGAGAGTTTTTTTTGTAAACTCTGAGGAGTCTGGGAAAGGACAGTAAGCTTTGGGTATTCCCCCATATTGAAGTGGTGGAGGGGTTTTCTCAATGCTATGAGAAGACTACAGACACGCTGCCAAGTGGCCTGGGGATTAACCGTCCCTCGCAGAAGCGTAGCGCCTGCTCAAGATGTAATAAAAACATACAAGTATTAATCTTGCGTGAATCATGTTTTCACCATGTGTGTTTAAAACAGGAACACCCTGCCTCTGCTGCTGATGCAGTACAACTGGAACAAACGCAAGCAGAGTGTGGTTAGACTGGATACTAACTGCTGTGTGATGTAACGTGTGATAACTTTAGATTTACATTTTCTTAACATTTCGTGTCTTACCTGTTCAAAACACAATCGCTGTATGCGTGTTCTCTGTTATTATTTCTGCTTAGATAATTATTCACCCTGCTTACTAAGTTGTATACCCTTTTAAGCCACCGTGGGTTAGCAAGTGGAAACTATCTTTTCAAATGGGCTGTGTCTTTCCAGATTTCTCCCTTCCACCACAGCCACCACCACTCCGATTTGGAGCAGGACCCGGTCCTTTAGTCGAGTTTTTACCCTTTTACCCTGTTGTGTGCCCAGGAGCCAGGCTCTGGGGAGCTGAGAGTGTCCTGTGATTTCAAAGAGCAGGGACTCCTGTTAACACGACTCGGGGGAGAGCCAGAGGGTTATGTCTGCGATTATCACCCTGACCCCACCACCTCGCTTACACTGCCATTTATTACACAAACACTGACAGCTCTGTAGGAGCAGGGCAGCGTGCATGGCCTTGTCCCTGTGCTCCTGCAGAGCATTATATTATAATGTATCCCGTTCCTTAATGAGCGGCGATAAAAAAGACCTGTACGAGGGTGTACCAACTTTGTGTCATTGAAAAATGTGCAGTTTGTGTCATCAAAGAATGTGCAGTTTGTGTCATCAAAGAATGTGCAGTTTGTGTCATCAAAGAATGCTCTGTACAAAGCATCTTTCAAGCAAGGAAGAGCCGTGAAACTTAGATTCTTACAAGAGGTTGTTGGCAATAATAAAGCAGTGTCTGATCCCTCCAAAAAACCTTCCAGCTCTTCAAGTTAACCTGGCCTGAAGTTTTTGAGCCTGAATAGATCCTTCTTTACATCATGGTCACAAAATGAAATAAAATGCTTAAACAAACACAAATAGGCTGAGTGCTTTTTTCAGCTCTTTGAGCAGTTTTCAGCGGTCTCTGTGACGAGTCTAATCATGGTGCGTGTCCATTTAATTATGTGATCAGAGATTTAAATACATTTTAATCTAAAGATCCTTATTGAACTCTGACTTTGCATCATATTTTGTAAGACTATTTGCTTTTGACAGTATCATTGGGTATTTGACATGATATTACACTCAATTCAATGATACTTATTTTCTTGTCTTTTTTAAGGTCACATATCAATTGTGTCACGTGTGTTGTTTGCTCGAGAATCAAATATTCTGCTCCATGCGCTTTGCTTTATTTCAGCCGGTAAATTGACACAACATAATCAGTTTCACCCTGTCTTAATAAGGATGTAATGCAAAGTGCGCTCAAAGAAGAAACATATCTCGGAGCAAAACGTTTAACAGGGAAAAGATGGCAGCAAGGTTTTTCTGACGAGATTGAGGAGATTAGAGAGGAGCGATCACAGAAAGTAAGACGCCTAGAGAAAGATTTTAGCATTAATAAAATGTATTTCCCGTCTCATTCCCAGGAGTATTATCCCCAGATGGTATTGATGCCAACTCTACTTTTTAACAGAAAACAGTTATTCAGTGCCATTTTGCATTGGTTATTTTTGTTTTCCCCATTCGTGTACTAGGCATTTACCATAGTTTTACCATGCTTTACTATTCAACCCTATGGCAGTATATATATATATATACATATATATATATATAACTATATAGTTCATTGTATCATTACATAAAGCAACATACTGTGAGTTATCCAATATGACTTCTAAACGTTGATGTAACACTTTTGGTAGGCATTGTCAAAACTAACTCTGGAAATGAAAACATAACATACACAATTCTGATATACCGTGGGCTAATATATTTGAGTATTTTTAAACCAGGTCCTGATTTACTGTTTTTTTTTTTTAAAGCCCTAGCAAACTACTCGACAGCAGCCTTGTGTCTTTATCTTGCAACGCTGATTGTTTTCTATGACCCCTCGCGTGCCGATGAATGCTATTGTCTCTCAGAAATTACACATTTCGCATGAGAGAGAAAACAGAGAAGGAGGTGCAAGCCATAACATGTGAAATTCAGTTTTACTCCAGTGGATCAGTGCTTGAGATGATGCATGTGAAGAACTAATAAACACGAGTGGACAGGGGGTCCGAGCTGTGAGCCCTAGCACAGAAAGAGTAAGACCTTATAGACTTGGGGTGCAGCGACTGCCAACAGAGCAGGGGAGAGGAACACAAGGAATGGTGCTAGAGCCTCTTGGAGCTCCAAGACCTTAAGCACAGGGTGTGAGAACAGAGCCAAACTTTGGAGATGAAAAAGTTTGCAGATTGTTTATTTAAACATGATGTATGTGAGTGAAGGGTCACCCCGACCCCCTGGCTCATCCTAATGAAGCACAGCTGACAGAGCTGAACACAAAGTTAATTTAATATCCCCGCAGACCTGTCTTCATCTGAGAAGCCACAGCCAGCCCCGGAGAGGGAGAGGGACACAGTGGGCTGCTGTCCTTCTGGGAGGGCAAAACCCTCAGGTGTAGTCTCTGCTTTGCACAATGTGAAAGAGCAGGTCTGCGTTTACATGAACTCAATTGCATTATTTCCAAAACGAAGTTAAAGTCCACTCTTTACTTAAAACCTTTGAAAGTTTGCCCTCGTATTTTTTATTAGAAAAACATCAACGTTTTTATAATAACACAAAAAACAAACGCAGTTGCAGGATGAAGCTCAGCTACTGTTACAGGGTTTGGCTTAAATATAAGAATTGTTTTATTCTTTTGAGGAAGAGAAAGGCATGTTTTGTTAAGGACATTAAGTCATGATGCTTACATTTATATGAGATGCTTGATTACTTTCTCATGGTGCAATTGTAACTTTACAAGATATAACCCTTAATCCTTTTCTGATACAATTGTGTACTTTCATATATCATGCAAAAAGATTTACACTTCAAGTATATTACAACTATGCATAATAACATTGTAAATATGTGTAATTACTATGTAAATACACAGTCATTAGAGACATACAGGAGATTTTCAATTGTGTACATGTGTTGCCCACAACATATTAAATGTAAGACACAGACAATTTGCAATGGAAACTCAGACCCTTAAAGCTGTGACGAGGTCAGCCTCACAGTAACAGTGTAAACAGCCCCACCCGCAGTGCTAATAATTAACAGCACATTGCTTTTTTTGATGTTGGACTTCTGTTGGGTTTTAATGCATGTGCCCCCAGTTTAATCCCCTCACATGACACTGGGTTGTTGTTACACCTGCTGTGAGCAGTGAGGCTGGAGCAGCTGCACACTCCCTCTGCAGCCTGTCACTCACCTTGCACTGGGATTGCATTGGGATCATTTCAGCTGATAGCCACATACAGGACAGGAAAGTGCCCCCCCTTTATAACGTAGTCGGGGGTCATAGGAACGTGGCCGTGCAATTTATATGTGTGTGTGTGTGTGTGTGTGTGTGTCTGTAAATATATATATATATATATATACACACACACACACACACATGTATTTTTTTTTATTTTTTTATAGCAATAGGTGCCCATAAAAAAAAAGCCAGTTAAAGTTAGAAATAGATATACTAAACATAAACACATATGAATACTAATTACATTAATTTTAAGTCCTTAAGAACTGGTAGGTTGATTATTTTACATTTTCTAACCATAACCCTACTCTAATATCATAATCCCTGAACACACACACTCACACACACATCCATTGCTGTGTGGAGTATCTACTTGAATACTGAATGTAAAAGGAAAGGGTCCATGTAAAGAGCCATGCTTGTTTGCAGAGAGGTCATTTGATGCAACACAGTTATGTTTTCATGTTATGTTTCTGGGAAGACTGGTTCCTTTGATAGAAGAAGAAAATGTTTCAAGCCGGGTTTAACCTGGCACTCCTGTGGTTTCTACGAGAGCTTGTTAATCTGAGAAGTATGTGGATTTATATAATTGGGCAAGAGACTTCACAGGCAACAGGGTCTATAGATTATCTTGTTGAAGTGATTTGCTACCATCCAAAAACAGCTAAAGGCCTTCTAAAAGCAGAGTTGCTAGATGGAGCTCAAGGTCTACTGAGCCTCATTTTGCGCTGCCACACTGCCTCCCTGCCTTCCTGCCAAGACTCATCTATTTACCAGTTCTGAAAAATGTTTAGTCTTGTCTGACATTTGCCAGTGCTTCATAGCCGCCATCCTACAGCTGCCAATTAGCACTTTTACAAGATGTTGATGTTTCTCTGCTGCTATGCACACAGACAGTTGATACTCCAGTTCAAAGCCTGCCTGAAAGCCTTTGAAGGGGATGAAAAAAATACTGAAGAATGTTCTGTATACTTGATGGGGTGTTAGGGTTCAGATGCTGTACTGTATAAATTAATCTCCATCTACCAGACCACAGTGATGCACAATCCCTCAGCACTAACCACTAAACCATACTGCCTCCCAGTCTTTCAGCTCTAACCACTGAGCCACCCAGTTCCTTAGCTCAGCTCCAGCCAATAGCTGACAGATCTTCCCAGTTCATCACCTCTAACTACAAGGTCACGCTGCCTCCCAGTCCCTCACGTTGCCTCCCAGTCCCTCACGCTGCCTCCCAGTCCCTCACGCTGCTTCCCAGCCCCTCAGTTTGCATTTGCTTTCATTTGTTTCATGAAGTAATCAAAAACCGTACAGTGAGCATCAAGGTTTGCTGACTATATTGTAGATTGATGTTATTATGCAGCTAATTCAGAAAGACAGCTGACATGTTCCTGTTCACAAAATGGGCGCCAAATGTTTTGGAGGAAAAGTGTAATGTGTTTTTAAGAAGCTCTGCTGCCTATCAGGTTTCCTGATGCAATCCCAGAAATTTGCATTCATGTTTTTTGCTTCACTCTGTGATTAAAGGCAGTACAATTGCGTTGACAAAAACCTCTCAGAAGTGAATCCCAGCCCTGCATAAACACTTGCAGGAGCCTTTTGATAAGCTGCCAGGGCACTCACATGTTTCAAATGGTTTAAACAGGCCCCCTGAGATGCAAAGTGGACTGATAGTTTCCTTGATTCAAGCACAGCATTCTCACTTATCCCAACCTCACCTTTACAACGCAGACTTCTTTATCTGCAGAGCTCATGAGCGAATACCAGTTGTAACAGCAGGCGACCACTAATGTGTTAAGGAATATATTTGAAATGTGCAGTACGCCCATACTGTATAAAGCTGATTCGTGTCTGTGGGGGAACTCTATAAGAAGAGGATGCATCCATGCAAGGGTTTAAAAGATGCTCTTGTGATCTTCAAGCCTCGGCTTCTTCCTCTAAAGCCAGGACTCCGGAAAATGAGTTCAGGGTCAGTTGCTTCAGTCAAGCTGGTTGGGATTTCCTATATTATCCTCATCATTACCTTTATTACCACACCCTGTCAGTCTTCATTAGATACCTGGAATGATCCCTTAAAGGGCTGTCAAGCCTACCTCCCTGTCAGTTGGTGACTGTACCCCTTTAGATTCTTCTTGACTGGCTATGCAGTTCGGTTCAGTTGGAGAGAGTGAGAGCAAAGATTGACAGCTGCTATGATATGGTGAAACTATGATTAATTAGGTGTTTTATGAGCAACATGTATTTGTCTGACTTTTTTTAGTATGGATACATGCGATGTTGAGTGTGAACACTGTGTGTTTGTAATGGGGATCACTGTGCTGTTTGAGCTGCTGTTGCACATACACACTGATACCCAGGCTAGCAAATCACAAGAGGTAACTCTGGAGATGGGGATGTTATGAGAGGCCCAGCTTCCTGTGCTGAACGCCCGTTGACAAACACTTTAAATAACGGAAACAGAACCTTCAGTATTAAGACTGAAGGAAAAATAAACATCTCCACACCTGGCTCTGCATCGCAGCATGGGGCTGTTGAGGTGTAGTGGAGTGTGGGGGGCAATGCCGAAAACAGAGAGAGTGGAGCGAGTGCTCCTTTGGTTTTGGCTGGTCACTTGATCTCAGTCCAGTTGAGACTCTGTGGAATAACCTTCACTGATCTGGACAATGACACCCCCCAATCTGCAACACAGCATGATCTGTCTTTGGAAAATGAAATTGCTCTTTACATCCCTGGAGACCCTTCAAAGTCTTGTAGACTTGTCCAGGCATGCCCAAAGAGATAACAGCTGTAAGAGCCAGCCCAGGGCAGCGTGGTTATTCTTGGCATGATAGTATAACTCTGGATAACTGGTGATAGCGTGCTCTGGTTTGCTCCATGCTGTATTGGTGGACTCCTGGTTTCTGGCTTGCTCCACTATGTACTTGTGGACTCCTAGCTCCTGGCTTCTGGCTTGCTCCACTATGTACTGGTGGACTGGCTCCTGGCTCCTGACTTGCTCCACGATGTACTGGTGGACTGGGTCCTGGCTCCTTACTTGCTCCACGATGTACTGATGGACTGGCTCCTGGCTCCTGACTTGCTCTATGCTGTACTGGTGGATTCCTGGCTCCTGGTTTCTGGCTTGCTCCAAGCTGTACTGGTGGCTCCTGGCTCCTAGCTTGCCCCATGCTGTACTGGTGGCTCCTGGCTCCTGGCTCCTAGCTTGCCCCATGCTGTACTGTTAGACTCCTGGCTCCTGGCTCCTGGCTTGCTCCAAGCTGTATTGATGGCTCCTGGCTCCTGGCTTGCCCCATGCTGTACTGTTAGACTCCTGGCTTCTTGTCTAATTACGCCACAACAAAGGGAGTGGGATTCCACTGGCAATATATCTCTTGCTATTTTCCCTGTCAGGGATGTTTAATTTCTCACAGGCTAATCACTCCTGCGCTCAAAGTAAACAGTGATTAGGGCAGTGTTTATTTGAAACAAGAGGACGAGCGGCGCTGTAATCTGGTGAGAAAGGAGAGATCAGAGAGAGGCATATTTGATTCGAGGTAATTGACCACACTTGAGAAAATAGCCTCTGAACCTGCCAGGCTTGCACATTCAGTGCAGGACCCTGGAAACACTTACCGTGATTGCACTGCCAAGAAAGACAAAAACAACCGAATCACTTGAAATCTTCTACACGTCTGCTATCTGATTAGTTTCACATGCCTTCTTTTAAAAATGTTATCATTCTGGAAAGCTGATAAGACAACGCGGTACATACAGGCTTTGCAAAATTCATAAAGTAATACAAACAACACCATGTCAGAAGGAGAAGAAACTCTGAGTGAAGTGGTAAAACAGCAATAATGTGGTCTTATAACATAATGTACAGTTTACTGAAGTACACTGTGATTTGAGAGTGTGGCAAAAGAATGGTTACATTTACACATTTCATGCTTTATTGCTAAGCTGGTAACACTTTTGTCTCTAATTACTGTGTATTTACATACTAAAAACATGTGTGCTTACACATAATTACAATGCTATTATGCATAGTCACAATGTACTTAATATGGAATTTTTATTTGCTCGGCATAACCCTAACCCTAACCCTTTTCTGATACAATTGTGTATTACATATATCGTGCAAAAAGACTTCCACATTAAGTACATTGTAACTATGCATAATAACACTGAAATGTAAGTAAGTACACGTGTATTTACAAAGTAACTACTATGTAAACACACAATAATTAGAGGTAAAGTGTTATCGGTATGCTTTACCTCACCCTGCATTACCATGTTTCCCAACTTAACAGCCCAAAACATGGCTGTTTCTGTATGCCTATATAAATTGCATCTATTTATACAAAAATAAAACACAATCAGTTGTAGTAATAGAGATCGTTTCTGTTGCAGCCTGATATTCAGTCATTGTTTCAAGTGAAGGAAAGCGAAAAGGAGGTTCAAAAAATGTAAACAAGATCTGTAGCCCTCTCCACCTGCCATTCTCAAAGTCAGAGCAATAGTGTGCTGAGCCCATCCAGAGCCGCCTTTCAGTGCAGCAACAATGTTTTCATCACCTAATAAATTCAAATCTGCTGTGTTTTATTCTTCTTTTAGATCCAAAAGAACCATGCCCAGGAAAGCGGAAACAGACAGTAACAATGGATATCCATTCTGCAATGTGTCCTCCTGATAACTGAAGACATTAACTTTTGACAGATAGCGTGGGGCCAGCCAGAGTGCTGGTGCCTGGGGCACATTCTAAACACAAGGGCCAGTGCTGGAGCCAGAGATCTCTCTGGAGTGACTTCAGTGTCGGAACTCCATCATTGTACATCTAGTGTGTCCATTGCAGGAGAGCTGAGCAGGGAGCTTTTAAACTGGTGCTTGTTATTAAGATGCAGGGTAATGACAGTGCTGGAGTCCAGGTCTAATGTCTCTTGGTTCATGAGCTCCAAGCAGACTGAATTTCATTAGTTCAATGTACAGTAAATCTGTTTATCAATACAGAGTTATCTGAAGATCAGCATGTACAGCCCAGTACTGTTTCTCCCTTTTGTACAATTGGAAAAAAACACACTTTTTCTGAAGGGATTTTTTTTTTCCTCCATATAGATTATCAGTGTAACTAATTATAAAAGCCTCAATCATAAATTGTTCAGTAATACTACAATTAGTAGACCAACATTTCTTCATTATAAATTAAACTTTCCCTCAGTGGATTACGGACATTTTTAAAAACAATTTTTTTGCTTTCCCGTGTATGTCTGGGTGTCAACTCCTGTTTATCTGCCAGACAGACCACCACCGTTTGACATAAATCTTATGCCTTTAGACTTTTCGACTCCCATTAAAATTGAAATGAATGAGAAAAGGAAATGATGATTTCTCTTTAAAAAGGAATGCCTCTGGTCAGGACTTGAACTCTGAGGCATTTGCTAACATTTAAAATGAAATGAAGAGAAAATGTTATCCTAATTTTTTCCCGGAAGCTCTCCAGTGATAAAGCAGACTCCAGCTTCAGCTCACAAATCATACCAATGAGCAGCTGGCCTGGCCCTGACCTTGAAGAGAGAACACTGCGGGCGGTCAGGGAAGGACCGGGCCTGGGGCTGAAGGCCAGTATGTAGCTTCAGGCACTAATCTGTGAATGTTAGTGTGAGTGTGTGCGTTTACTACCTTTCACCAGGCAGAACACTCACTGTTTAAGCAATTAGACTAGCGCTCATTTTTATAGAGCATTGTAAAGACAGTGCTGGAGAGCTGAGAATGGAGTGGTTAGACTAGCGCTCATTTTTATAGAGCATTGTAAAGGCTGCGCTGGAGAGCTGAGAATGGAGAGGTTAGACTAGCGCTCATTTTTATAGAGCATTGTAAAGGCAGCGCTGGAGAGCTGAGAATGGAGAGGTTAGACTAGCGCTCATTTTTATACAGCATTGTAAAGACGGCGCTGGAGAGCTGAGAATGGAGTGGTTAGACTAGAGCTCATTTTTATACAGCATTGTAAAGACAGCGCTGGAGAGCTGAGAATGGAGTGGTTAGACTAGCGCTCATTTTTATACAGCATTATAAAGACAGCGCTAGAGAGCTGAGAATGGAGAGGTTAAGTGCCCGAGGGTGGGAAATGCAAGTGAAATGTTTTCAAGATGAGCTGTAGCTTCTCACTCATTCTTTTAATTTTTTTTCTGTGATTGATGCTTTTCCCTTTAACTCTGCATTATTTCTCTTGAGTCTTGGAGAAAATGAAAATTCCATTCTTTAAGAGAAGCTGAAGCTGCTTATTTTAGTGGGAGGATTTGCGACTCCAATATCAGTGATAAAAAGGATACTTCAGTGCACACGTCCAGCTGGTAGGTAATAAAACTTCAGTTACTTAAAATAGCCAGAATTAAAATACAAAACAAAACAAAAAACCATGCCAGCTTGCAAATATCTAATTCAACACAGAACGGACTCCGTAGAGATGAGACAGGCTGGAGGATTTATCCCAACCAACTCCTTCTACTCGCTTGAAACTGGAATTAAAGTGAGGTGTGAACTCCAGATGTTCATGGTGGCTCACGGTAATGGACTTAGAGACTCTGAAGGAACACAGTGGCGCAATGGAAAATCCGTGCCCTACAAATAGTGGGCACGTTTAGGATGTATTTACACCAGGCATGGTACTTACTGTATGCATCAATATCATTCGTCTCTTATTTAAAAGAGCCTACATTATTAATAAAGGGCATTTGCCAGTTCTAGCCTGGAGAGTTTGTTTTCAATGGCCATTGTGTCAAGTTGGAGGGGCGTGTTAAGTTTCTATAGTGGAAGTATGATATTGCTGTGGGACTGTTAAGGTCTGTGGTGGACACAGGGTCTCAGTCTAACTACCTCTACAATCAACCAGGACCGTCTTGATTCCCCCGGCATCACTCACTGTTTGAGATGGAAAACTCTAAGCATGCCTAGATGCTTATCTCTCCCGGAATATGAAAGCCGAAAGCTTTACTTTGGAATGAACCCAGCACGATATGCCTGGGGCTCAGCAGCTTTACAGAGCCCTTCTTTTAGGGGGTGTTGAACTTTGCACTGATTAATGACCAGCTGATATGAAATTTCCACATCCTAATGCATTTCTGTAAGATTTCCCAAAGTTGAATGCAACATAGCTAGAGTAATACTCCTCTTGGGGAAGAAAGGCATTCAGTTTCACTTTCCTGCTGTTTCACTCAATGTATTATTTGCTTCCTCAGAGAAATACTTTATAACCTTCATGTCAGAAAATCAAAGACAAACAGTTGTGCAGCCGTCGCAGCTCATGTCCCGTACACCAGCAGCCTCCCTGCCCCCCTGCGCCGAACAGAGCTGATTGCTACGAGGTTTCAGTTCCACATGTTCGCTTACTAATCCATACATACCCATGCTTGAGTCATGCTTGATGCCTTGGTTCGTCTTTGCTTGTTGGTCTACACACACACACACACACACGCACACACACACACACACACACACACACACGCACATATGCACACACGCACACGCACACACACATAGAAGGTCCACAGTCTGGGTTTATAGCAATTATAGACCCAAAACTCCCTTTTTTATGTAATGGAGCCGTGGAGTGCTGAGGGGTATTGCATTTCCTGACCCAGCAGAATAGACAGACAGTGTTCTTTTGGAATCAGCCGCTGCAGATACATTAACAGCATGGATACACAAATCACACATACTCCAAACTCATTGGCTTGGAAGGTTAATCGGGACTTCCTGACTGTATTATTTATCACAAATAGCACAATCAGTAAAACAGTATATTAATTGAAAATCCAGGATTTTAATGCCCACTTTTTTGTTACTAAATAGCCTACTAATATATTATTTGTTAATGATTTTTTTTGTAGACACCTCACACGTTTTGCTAGTGAAATACATTTGTTTGCATTTTGTTTTAAAAACAGTAGTGTTTTTTTTATTAGTTTGAATAATCATTTATCATTAAGAAATAATAATAAAAAACAAACATTTGATAGTAATCTAGTTATTAACAGTCAGTTTTAAAAGGTGTAGGGTTAGGAGGAAGGGTTAGCAAAGAGGTTAACAAATTTGTTTTATTTTCTTCATCAGCTGAACTATGACACACTTGAATGGTTCTAATTTAGACAAGCTGTGTTTATCAATCAAAATCGCATTACCAAATCTGTGACAATGAGCTGCAGTTTGACTGGTAATTCAGCTCCTCCATATCGTGCGGACCCTATGCACTGTAGAGATCCACAGAGGGTACTGGTTTTGTTCATGAAATAAGCTTATCTTTTTTGGACAGACTCATGAAATTTAACATAGTCAATAGTTTGCAGGTTACACCACTGGCATTCCAGCACTAGACTGATGACAGCAGTTTGGATACAGTCAGCAATGGTGGGTCATGTCATAAGATTGCTGTAGCTGGAGCTCTTTTCCTGTCTCTATTCAAGGGTGTGACTGGACCTGGTCCAACTTTGTTCCTCTGAAACCCCCTGAACGTTCATTAAGAAACCCAATTGCACATATTACTGCCATCCTGATCCGGAAAACAAAGGCTGGGAATCTGAGACTAACTGGTGATGTCATTGGCACTGGCTTTTACAAGCTTGGGAATTAAAAACTCAATCCACAGACCAACAATAGCAGGCCGAGGCTTGGAATTTCTTTTGTTTTGATATCTCCCAATAAAGCTGTAATGATATGCCTTCAAACATGTGTTTCTCGTTGCCAGTCTGCGACACAGAGCCTTTGAGAGTCACGTTTCACCTCAAAACAGAGAGGGAGGACCCGGAGACTCTTCTAAGCTGGCAGTTTTGTGTTGTCGTGTGGGTGATGTTTTCCACTAACACACCCGGTCCATCCTTGGGCCTTGCGTGCCTTGTCATTACTGCAGCCCTGCAGATGTGGCGACACCGCTGGAGCCAGCCAGAGCCGTTCGTTTTTCCTTTCTCAGTCTCATACTGATGGAACATTTCCTCTGGAAGAGACACAGGCCTGGGAGTTGAATTCACTTTTGGATTGCTACTCAAAGAGTAAGTAAGAATACAGCATTACGCGTCCCCACATGTTGCTACAACTGTTCAAATAATGTACCTGTAATTTTTCTTTTCATTGTTAACATCCTGACAACTTTTTACACTTATAACTTTAAAATCTGTTTAAAAGTTCTTCTCAGTGCACTAGTGTACTGCGAAGTATTGCTCTAGTGCACTGGGGTTTGAGATCTGTCTTCTAAATCTCTGCAGGAAGAGCCATTAAAAAAATACATAACAAGTGCTCTGGCTTTTCTGTTCCGTACCACATCATGGATCGTTCTCGCTGTGTTACCTGTTTGACAATGTGGGCAATAATCCCTACACTATCGGTGCACTGGAGCAGACATTTCTAAAAGAGCTTTGAAACAGACTTTAAAGTTGTATGTGTAAAATGTTGTCAGGATGTGAACAATGAAAATAAATTTTACAGGTACGCTATTTAAATGGTTGTAGCAACACGTGGGTACGTGTAACACTATATTTTTTGAACCCCTCTACTTACTTCATTTGCATGTTAATAGTCTGTAGATATGCAACTGAAGGGTGCTTGTGTGCATCCACCTTCAGACTGCCAGTGACATTTTGTGCTCCTAGTATGCAGACCATCATATTACTGCAAGCGCCCAACATAAATGCAGCAACCCTAACAGGTATCCACCTCAGTGCTCTAGTGACATAATGATTCCCGGATGAACAGCCCCAGCTAACTGAGATCAGAACATCATACTTCCTTACTGTTGACTGTGCTAACATTAGGAATGACAGCAGGTCCCTGGTTGCATGGTTGCAGGTAAAAGCTCAGGTTGACCATTACATTTCCAAAAGTTGGGCATCATGCATCCATCGTTATTCACTGATAAAGGTTGACAGGGGAAGTCAAAAATATGATTTTACTAGCCACAGGACAACTTGTATTTACCATCATAGTTGATGTTCAAGCCTTGTGAATGATTTATTAATAGTTTTATTTATTTATTTTAGAGAGTAGTTTGTTTGGGTAAACATGCTTCTACTGACACCACGTGGGGAGGTTTTAAAAAGTAGAATCAAGCTTGGGTGCTGATGCCAATAGCCTGACCACATCCTTCAACACAAGCTGTCAGATGTTTCACATCCCTGCATCAGACAAGGCATTCTGCTTTCATGTCATTCCCAGCAGCAGCAGGAGTGTGAAGGGACGTTGGCCGAAGCTCAAATGTTGTCCTGGGGCAGGATAGGGGCCCGGGATCTCCTCGAGGAGTGGAGACTTTTAACTGGAGAGACACTGACTCCCGAAGATAAAATAAAAGAGTGGAATCGAACATCTGGAAGGGGAGGCACATTTCTCTCTGTTTTATTTATTATAAAAGATGTTTCAGGTCTTCTGAGATATGCCACCTTGTACAGATGATCTTCAGCCAATGCCACAGAAGTGTAAAGGGGAATAGCAGAGATTATAAAAGGGTTAAACAAGTGTTTTTAAACTTTCATTTCCAAGTAGATCCCAGCAATCGATTGCCCTGTGTTCCCTGCTACACTTTCTCCTTTCTTTTTTAACCTCTTCCATGACAGTGTTGGATAGGAAACTACATAACGGAATAGGAATCTTTGACTGTGAGCAGTTGTGTATCTGCAAACATAATCCATTTAAATAAGTCTGAAAGTTTGTATCACCAAAAGATGATGTGCCTCTTTGTGACCTGTTAGCAATATTGAGATGTCAGTGAGCAATGTCAGGGTACTTTGGCACAGTACCCTGGTTTATGAGATATTTTATATGGAAAAACAATGTTATGTTTTCCAAATGCCTTCTATTGTGACAACTTTTTCATAATGGAACAAGGAATTATTCCCTAAGCATGCCACAGTGAGATAAACACAGAGTAAGTGTCACAGAGGGCCAGGGTATTTAACTGGGCAGTTAGAGTAAGTGTAGCAGAGGGCCAGGGTATATAACTGGGCAGTTAGAATAAGTGTCACAGAGGGCCAGGGTATATAACTGGGCAGTTATGCCAGGGTATATAACTGGGCAGTTAGAGTAAGTGTCACAGAGGGCCAGGGTATATAACTGGGCAGTTAGAGTAAGTGTCACAGAGGGCCAGGGTATATAACTGGGCAGTTAGAGTAAGTGTCACAGAGGGCCAGGGTATATAACTGGGCAGTTAGAGTAAGTGTCACAGAGGGCCAGGGCATATAACTGGGCACTTATTCTCTCTCCAGACTGCGGTAATGATCTCCCATTGAGACTTTTCCCACCAAAGCCCGGATATTTGACAAACCTGTTAAAAAAAGGAACTTAATCCCCAAAGAGGCAGAGCTTTTTCATATACTGGGAATCTTTGATTGAAATCCAATTGGAATCCCAGATTCCGAGGAATTCTGCTGAGCGCACTGCTCACCACACTTGTCATACTTGAAAAGTTATGGAGCATATTGCATTTCTGAAAACCGAAGCAGGAACGAAATGGAAACAGATGTTACGGGTTGCCAAGAGGAAAAAGGAAGTGAAAAAATAAAAGCACTTCTTTACCATTCTGCATGTTTCAGTGAAGGTGGTGGTGGTGGATCAAGAGAAACACTAATATTTAACAGAGCTTTATTTCTTCTGGAAAAGAATGCCCAATCTAAACAAGGGTTAATCACCAGCATTGCTGTGTGCGGCACGGGGTTGGCGTGCCTCTCGCTCGGCAGGTTTGAAACGTGGTGCTTTTGAAATCTGGCTTTTCCTGTCAGGCCCAAGTTCATCCAAGCAGCACTACAAGTTCCCCAGCTGTGTTCGTCAGCCTTGGAGTTCTACTCAGCCTTGACTAGTGTTGCGTTTCGTGAGAAGGTAAGAAATTTCAGGAGCAAGGAAAAGCAACTTTTGTCATCGATCACCTCACCATTTGTCTGCTCCCCCCCCCCCCCCCCCCCCCATACCTTTGTGAGCTGTTGAAACTCCAATGAAATGATAACCTGGACTGGATTTGGACTACACTGGGATTGCACTGTGCAGTACTAGTCACCATGAGCACCTGAGCAATAGATTATATAGTAACGAAGGGTGTGCCATTACTCTTTATTTCCCTTTGACCATTTAATTGAATTGAATTCATGTTGTATTTTGTATTCCGGTAATGAATGCCTTTAACCAGGTAAATGAAACTGAACAGGATGTCATTTGATATAGCTCATGAAGGCTCACCAGATCCCCAAAACAGTAATAACAATGTTAGTTGATGAAGCCGCATCGATAGTTGAAAAGAAACCACAGCATTCGATCCAGTGCATGTGCACCTGAGGGAGTGTAATAGAGGCTCCGATGAGTCCTCTGATCCCCTGGTGCATCAGCAGCAGAAAGGCTGGGAGCGAACGATTATCTGGCATAAAGATGTTTGGTTTCTCAGCTCATTAAGCCGGGATGTGATGTCAGGAAGAGATTTTCCAAATTTCAAGCTTTTCCAGTCAAGCCCGGACCTATAGATGTGGCAACTTTCCTAACTTTGATGCAGCAGATCTGGGGGGTGGATTCCCAGATTGCTCAGCTGAAACGTGATCCGAACTCATTCAGAAGTTTTTCTGGTTGAGTGCTGGGGTTGGAGGTTTGCGGTTTCTGATGTGGGGGTAAAAAGGGAATCTTTGATTCTATTTTTTTTTTTTTACTTTTAAATGAAAGGGTGTCTGCTAGACCGGTCCTATTCACTAAGCTTTGACTCACGAGTTAATGAAAGAGTTTTTATAAGGGGTGTTTTGACAGATTAAATAAAGTGTGATATATTTAAGAAACTTTTGTTAAATAAAAATTTCTAATAAATAATAGTGACGGACGCTTTCCGTCAGCCCGCACACAAATACATATAATAACAATAATGCTAATAATAACAATATAACACAAACAATAATAGTACATGAATAATAAAAGGGGTGGCCACCTTGCCACAATCCTGTACAAGCAACTCTTAATGCTGTTAAAATGCAGGCACATGGTGACCACGAGCAGCTGTACTGAAACACCATAATCTTCACTAATGAAACTGGGAGGAGCAGTATTAGCAAACAACGTGATCCTACTCTCCATTATTAGCAGTGACTGCTGAGATTTGCTCACACACAGTGGGGATTTGATTGATGAAACCCAGCCCAGATTGCAAAAGACATTTTTGGATGAGAAACTCTTTGCACAGCTGAACAAACTGCACCACATCCAAACATGTAATGACTAAATGAAAAAGGCATAGCAATGAAACGTCCCATTCCTAGATATGCTTAAAATTAAGCTAAAATTAAGCTAATTAAGCTAACAAAATAGGTCCAGTTAATCTCCAGCACCTAAAAAGAATTACTCTGTATAGAACTTCTTTATGAATGATGCACACATGTTGCTAAACGTTCATTTTTCCATCGTATTTTGTAGAAATTAACAGACAAAACAATTTAGAATGCTTTTTATATTGTTTTTTGATGCTTCACTTGAACAAGCTTGTGTTGCTTCTGGGAGTGTAAATTCTCATTAAAATATTATTTGTTGTTTATTATATCTTATATATATATATAATTATATATATATATTTTTTTATATATAATATATATTAGATTCTTCTAATATATACCTAATAAAACAAAAATGACTATAAAAATATATATATATATATATATATATATATATATATATATATATATATATATATATATATATATATATATATATATATATTAGTAATAATAAAAAAAAAAATGATGGATTTTTATGTTCTGCTATTTCAATGTAGCGTTAAAGTAAAAATTCTTCACTTGATCAAAATTCCATGAATAACTATAATGTTTGCGGATTTCAAAAAGGAAAACGCGACCTACAAATGAAGTTATTACCTAGCAAGTAAGATTTACTGGAATTCCTTTTATAAACGTTTTGCATACAGACAAATCAACCCTAACTACAGCTTGCAGGGTAGACATACTGACAGTGTGATGCTTAAACTCTTAAATTTCAGGTCCATAACATTCATTTTCAATCTGCACCGTTCCCCAGAACGAAATAACAAATGGGGAGGGACTGAGATGATCGAAATGGGTTTCAGTGTGTCTAAACTTCCCTCAAATGGCAGTAACTGAGAAGCATCAGGTTTCAGATGGGCAGAAGTTCTGCTGTGGTTGCAATCATTAACATATAAATTATGTTTTACAACATTTAACAAAAAAGTAAAAAAATCAAAATCAAAACATCTAAACAATTAGTGTTTACAATTCCGAGTGTTACAGAAACCGTATGCTCACAAAAAGAACACTAGACATGATCCCATACATAATTTATTCATATATTGTTTTACAGTGCAACAGACAAGCCAGGCTTTTCTTACAAATGGAACCTGGTAATGATCATGTGCTGTATTAATCCCACTTGATTATTTTTAAACAGCACAGACCCTGACAAACTTAATATCTCTATTCATATCGTTTGGAAATGCACAGCCCTCTTGGAAATAGGCAATAAATCTTGAATGATTCCTTGACTAATACCTCATCTCGCTATGCTAAGGACGGAGGAGCTGTGGAGCTGAGTAGAAACAAGGGACCATACAAAAAAAACAAAGTAAAGAACAAAATGAACAGTTGAGGCTTTTGTTAGCAACCCGAGATTCCAAGACCTTGCTAGTATTTCTTTTTTTTTTAAGTGAATTTGTAACACAACCGTAGGCTAGGAAGAACTATATTTTATGCACAATTAAATGTGCATGAAGCCCTGAAATCAGCCATGCGTATCCACACGCCTTCCTGCTGTACAGAGACACGAACCTGCAGTCTTTAACACGGTTGACGGGATAAACCGCTCACAATGAGGCCCGAGCTGTTTTCTATTACCCAACCATTAATCTTTTATCTTAATCCAATCAGCTTGGCCGCGTATGGCTGGCTCACCTGCATGCTGCCGCTGCAACGAGCTGCAGAAAAGCACCTGTTTCCAACAACAGGGACGCGCCAAATTGTGATGTAACCCAATTCTGACAGACGGATGCCAGTCACCCTGTGCTGGCGATGCCTCTCGGATCTGATATCTGCTATAACTAGCTTTTAGTTCCCCAACCTTTGGAGTGTTAGAATCTCAAATCTGAAAATTTTTCAAATCTTACGATCCGGAAACTGTTTCATTCAATTTCCACCAGAAGAAGTGAGATCTTGAAAGCTAGTGTTTGTATTTCACAGCTAATCTAATAACAACAATTAACTCTTTTATAAATAATCTGTTATCCCCACTACCTTGATTAACATGGCAAAAAACTAAAATTGCTCTTAATTATAACTAATTCGTGCAACTTGTACTTGATTTTACTCTTATAGATATCTGTATTCACATTTGTTCTGTGTAATGTGATGTTTTGTAACAGTTGTAAGTCTCCCTGGATAAGGGCGTCTGCTAAGAAATAAATAACAATAATAAAACTCTCTTTTAACAATATTTATTCCTTTGGCAATGTTTGTTTGTTTTTTCTTCAGGAAAACACACATTACCTGTCTATTTTTACCTGATCTATTACAGTTGACGTTTTTTTTTCCACTTATAAATCAATGCAACTTACTGCAGTTAAAAAGGCACATGCCATATGTTTTGGCCCGGACGACTTAGGGTTGCCAAAGCCATCATCACGTCATAACTAAATTCCAGCAATAGCACTGTTTTAAAAACACAGCATGTATTGTGCAGCTAAGGCAATCTGAGTCCTTTCAGTCCAATTTGATTGTAGCACATGCTCAGCGGTCCAGACAATCACCTCAGAAGCGCTGGCTCTGCTCTTGTTCTGGAGAGACCGGCTTTGGGGGAGGATTAGAAAGAGTCACCGCTCCGCTGCAATCTCTCAAACAATTACCTTTACATTAAAAGGCCAGTCCCCCTGATGTCCTCCAGTTTACTAGAGATTAACTCTAAATAGCACAGAGGAAATGGGAGTGAGAAAGAAAGTAACATGGGCCGGCAACCACTATCAGTGATGGTCTCGGAGTCATTGCTTTGAGGAAAAGGTCACTTCATTACTTGTGCTTTGTCTCTCTCTCTGTCTCACATGTCACTGACTGAGATGAGCTGTTACTTCTTCCTTTTTTCTCCGGTACCTGCAGAGTCACTGCAAGAGAATCTCTTTGCAGTTTTCATGTGACTCACTAGCACCGACATGTTTTGCTCCTTTCAAACACAGAAGCAATCATGGTGTCCCCTTTACAAAGGAAGGGGAGGCCTGGAGATATCTTGTTGTAAGATTAATTGTGTGTATATATTGTAAATAGACAGTCTGGAAAGGATGGAATTAAACTTGCATGTGCTGTGCCCAGTGACTGTTGTTGTAAAAAGAGACAGTGTATCACAAGTTCAGCTCAAAGTCAGCTGGATTTTATTGGTCAGTTAGTCCATAATCCACTGTGTGAATGGGATTAAAGACGACCTTCCTGAAACTGTAAGTTATTTCAGAGTTTCTGTTCCTGTTCTTGGCCTGTGAAGTGAGCAGACAGTCAGAAATCTAGGCGGTGTGTCACACGCTGAAATATGAATCTGGAAACGAACCCCAACTGGGTGTATCTGGGTCAAAAACTCCAAAGTTATCTGTGAATGTCTTTATGAAACAGATCATATGCCTCAGCACAGAGAGAGCAAGACCCACACTGTGTCTCAGATATCCTCTCAATCAGGCCTAGTCACACAAAACTCACGATTTGACAACAGCAGCGAGTGTCTGTGATGATGAAACAAACAATGTCCCTGTGCAGTACCTCTGACACAGTTTAATATTATTATATTTGTTATTATGTATTTGCCCTAGAATTTATCCAATTATTATATATCTCACTGATATTTTACTTTTGAAAAGCCATTTTATACTGTATGTTTCATTTTACTTTTATTCTTTTATTGTTTAATCTGTTTTCACAGGCCTTTATACTTTATTGATTGTGAAGCGCTTTGAGATGGCTTAGTCACGTGAGTGTTCCAGTAGAACTGGACAGGTCTTGGAATTCTGACTGAATCCTGGGAAGCCGGTTTTGGTCTGAGCCCTGGAATTCTGGATGTGACTCAGCTTTGCACTTTGTAATTTGGGCTTTCTGCTTTTCTGCGGCCTGAGTTCTGGGTGTATGACTGTTGCAGGACTGAGTGGAAAAGAAGCAGCTTCCTCCTCATTACAAATTGTTAGTTACACCAGGATACTGTTTATGCATCTTTTCTTTTTTTTTCTTTTAAACTGTAAATTATTTCCATTTGCGGCTGGAGTTACATCTGCTTCTCCACGAGGTAGATTCATTCCTAAGGGTTAGCTTGGGAACATTCTCAGAGAGATCATGATTCCTAAACACACACAGACTTTAATTATTGAAACCTTCCAGACAGTTTTCAAAAGAGTATCAGAACTCATCAGCAATCCAGTTCATATTAGCTGATCTTTAGGGTAGAGCATGTGGAAATGATTGAATATTATTGAAAAATAAAATACAATACATCAAAATAACATTGTTTTATCTTCAAAATAATTAAAATGTGGGGTGTCAGGGATCCGTGTTAACAGGTAATCACATTATAATTACTGTGTGTGTTATAATACAGTAAACACATTGGAATTACTGTGTGTAATAACATGGTAATTACATTGTAATGACTGAGTGTTTTATAATGTAGTAGTTACATTGTGATTACTGTGTGTGTTATAATATAGTAATTACATTGTAATTAATGTGCATTATAATATAGTAATTACATTGTAAATACACAACCACTGTTTTATACACTGTAATTAAAAGACAGAGAAAGCAACTGATGTATTTGCATTTTCTGTGATTGTACTTGTTGCACTGCAGCGACACAACAGCAATTACTGTGCTCTTACAGGTTAATTGAAGTGTAGTTAGACACTTAATGTAACCTTACAACCGGTATACATATAGAAGAGAGCATGTTAAACACTCTGATAACAAATGCTCCAAGAAAAATATGGGGTTTGCCAAATTCCCAATGTGTTCATTTACTTTAAAAGTTTGGGAAATTTTCAATAAAAAAGTCCCCTTGCAGGCTGGAAATGTCCATCATTCAGAAAGAAAAGAACAATAATTATATGCAAAAAAAAAATCATTGTGAATTGTGATGATGCAGGGAGCAGTATCGCTTAAAATGCACCACTAAAGAACTGGCCTGACCAATAAAAATTAGCATTCAGGAAATGTCTGAATGGAACTCTTTGCATTCCGGAAAGTTTGTTTTTTGATGGGAAACCCAGGGTTCCAGCAACTCAGCAACTTAAAATCTGCCTCTCAGGAAGTATTCCATTTCCACAAATGGGTCAATGAAAAACTTATCCTTTCCAAAAATCTTTCAAAGCAGAAACTGTTTCCTGATACGAATCAATGGCTAACCCAGCCCACAGAATAATATTTTGATATTAAACTGTTATTCAGGAAATAGTTTACCAGACAGCCTAAGGCTGGCTCTCTGGAGGAGCTTATGTGGAGACCTTGGTTATCTGCAAAGATCTCGGCGAAACTTCACCCGTCAAGAACAGGACACTCTGGCATTTCTAGATTTCAAATCTTCATTTGTCATGCAGTAAATGTTCAATCAAGTGAATTCGCAAAAAAAAAAAAAAAAAAAATCATTGCGAAGTGTTTAAACAAGGAGTCTGGCATCATCATCAGAAGATCTAGAAACAGACAGCTGCCTTTGAGAATTCCTCCACTACAAACGTTTAACTTGAACACCGCGTCTCCATTTTCACGTGTAAACACATTACAAGAAGAATGAGTGAAGTTTAAATTGAAAGTGTCAGGCTGGACATTGTGTTATACCACAGGGGCTGTCCTCCTCAGCACAAACATACGCCAATTTCGGTATTAAAAGTTAAAACACTGTCATGCAGGGCACGCACTGTAACTGCCACAGCAGGCGTTTGGGGTGAATCCAGGAGTGGCGCTGACAGGGCTTGTTTGGGAAGCTCTTACAGTGTCCAGTGCTAGGAGCGCCCTTGTCCTTCATAAGGTCTGTCAGCCTCCCTCTTATTAAAGAAGCATTGAAATGAACAGTAAAAGCATGGCGACGCACAGGCTAGCTGGGTACATTTCAAACATGTATGCTACAGCAGGGTGTACGTGTTGGAAACATGCCGTAGTGAAATGTAAAGGGTTGATTTCTAACAAAAGAAGGAGTTATATCACAGATGGAAGGATTTTTGGGGGGCAGGTCTGTTTCATTATACAAGAACAAAAACGGAGCCTTTCTAAATGGTTCATTAAAAGAAAAAGAAAAAAACTATTTCACAAGACAAACTGCCAGCCCTCTGAACGGAGTGTTGATGTGTTAGATGGAAAAACTTTTCAGTGCAGTTTTCCCTAATCACCCATCGTTCCACTGTACAGGCTTCGCAGTGAAGGAGTGGTATTTTAAAATACCTGAATACTGAAAAGTTTTGTCCTGGCAAGTATGTGCTGGCAGATTATGACAAACACTTGGCTCGGAGCAACACAAACAGCCCCCTCTGAGCAGCACGCCACCTCCTCAACAAAGAACCAGAGAAGGACCCTCCCAGGAAGGTGCCAGCTGGATCTCAATGATTTATTTTACATCACTTACTTTTACCACCCACAGCTCTGGCCTCGCCTCGTCATGCTGTTCCTAGTGTGCACCTTTCCCCTCTTCAAGCCTCTTATAAGCCTTACTCCTTAAATACTGGCTGAGTATTCATTTCAGAGCTGGTACTATCAGTGCCGACGTTGCGCAGTGTGTTCAAGTTGTGCAGTTATTTTCACTTTCCCTGCTCTCTTAGGCATACACGACAGGCTTGTAGAAGGTGAAACACCACAGAGTATAATCACAGTGCTGGAATACGGTGCACTTATCTCCTATCACCAGTGGATACAGACAGGATACAGCACAGAATAAAATAAGAGAGCATTCGCCTGTGTGCTCCCAGGAGTTAGTGAGGAAAACGAAGAGGGTGCTGTATATTCACCTCGTCACCTATCAGTGACCTTTACTGGTTCAGTAGCTTGACAACATTCCTTGCTTTTGGTTCGGCAGCTGACAGTAGTCAATTGGCTTGACAGTGGTAACCATGTTGCTCTGCAGTCCTTCTGTTTGATAAGTGGGTCGACATGAGAATAGGTTGTTTCAAATTTGGAAGAAAAACAAAAAAACAAATACCAATGATCTAATAATATACCGGAAAACAAGGAAGCACTTTATATTAAGTGACTCTAATTCCTGTGAATTTACATAGTAGTTACTTAGTAAATACATGTGTACTTACACATAATTACAATGTTATTATGCATTGTTACAATGCACTTAATGTGTAAATATGTTTGCATGATATATGTAAGTACACAATTGTAGCAGAAAAGGATCAGGGTTATATCATGCAAACAAAAATACACATTAAGTACATTGTAACTATGTATAACAACATTGTAATTATGTGTAAGTACACACATAATTACTAAGTAACTACTAAGTAAATACACTGTAATTAAAGACAATAGAAACCACATGCTATTGTTAAGTATATAAATATGCATATAAAGCATTTTGTATAGTTGTTTGTACAGCAGTTGCATTAACGGTGCTCTCTCTCTCTCTCTCTCTCGCTCTTTCTCTCTCTCTCAGCTCTCAGAGGAAACACCTGGAATCCATTACGAGAGAATAATGTGTGGCCGCAGCACCAAGCTCTCTGTGTGACTGCTCTGAATCTGATCTGTTCCTTCAATAACAGCTTCTTCCAGCCTCTGGCCCTGAGGAGCTGAGAAACAACATCTCAAGCCGGGACTCGGGCCAGCACAACCAACTCTCCAACAGCGTAGGGGAGCAAACAGCCAGCCACGTGAGAGACAAACTGGACGACACACTCAGCAAACAGCCAGCCACGGGAGAATCAAACTGGACGACACACTCAGCAAACAGCCAGCCACGTGAGAGACAAACTGGACGACACACTCAGCAAACAGCCAGCCACGGGAGAGTAAAACTGGACGACACACTCAGCAAACAGCCAACCACGGGAGAGTCAAACTGGACGACGCACTCAGCAAACAGCCAACCACGGGAGAGACAAACAGGACGACACACTCAGCAAACAGCCAGCCACGGGAGAGTCAGACTGGACGACACACTCAGGATTAGATTCTCAAAGTTCTTGTCATATTAGCATGTTTTATTTTTTTTTTTCAGAAAGTTATCAAACCAGAAGTTTTTTTTATTTTTAGAAAAAAGTCCCATCTACTAATGTTTAGGAATTTCACCCTTAGTGTGTACAATGTATCGCTGGCAAAGCATGCAAAAGCTGAGAAACTATATCCCAACCACATTTGTTATTTCAAAAGACATTATTATTATTATTATTATTATTATTATTATTATTATTATTATTATTATTATTATTATTAGGTAGTATTGTCCCAGGAGGCATGTACACACCGCCCCCCCCAAACACATGGCTATATTTCTGCCCTTTCAACTCACATCCTTCCCTACTTAATATCCTTTGCTTCATTTCCTTTCACTGGTAATATCTCTCTCTTCTTCTCATTAGTGTGTATTCATGAGAGAGTCTTATCTGATACAACCTTCCTGAGTTTGTTGCAGCCAGTAAACAATTAATCAGATCTTCTTTACTGACTGGTTTTCATTCTGTTTCAGTTACATACTGCTTTACTCAATTATAAGGAAGGGAAGTAACTGTAATTTGTCTGCAGTGAAAGTGCAATTTACTGGAACTCTGACAGGACAGTTTAATTGCCATTCCAGTGATGATAACTTGCAGTTACAGTTTAATTATAGGGAACTTCAATTACAGTTAATTTAACTACAGTGATCCTGAATTGCACTTACGATGTAATTATAATGATCTCACATTACAATGTGGTTACAGCACAGAAACATTTACAACCATGGTACAGTTTAACTGCAGTTTCAACCACACAGAACTTGACAGCTGGTCCTCCCCGTCATTCAAATCAAACGGATCAGGGAATCAGCGTTTTATTATTATGATATCACAGCACGGGCTGCCCCCAGTTACAAAAATAAACCTTTCTATATATGTTCCTTTTTTATTCTATTATTCTTTTACAGTGACTTGGCCATTTTTAAGCAAAACCCATTAAATGTAAACTTTACTGCAGCTTTAAGCAGATCTTGTACAGCCGACCAGCTGTCATCATCATGAGGAGATCTACAATACCCAGACTAAATGAATTAGTAAACAAACAGATTGTACAAATAAACAAATCAATACGATTTGGGTTGGAACTGATCCTGATGTAAATGACATGGCTCCAGGGTTCTTAGCTTCATGTACAGTATCTTAACAAGGGGGGGGGGAGTATTGAGAGCTTTCAAGTTTGCTATATATTAGAAAAGCATGTGGTGTGAATGCATCAGTGCGTGGATGCTTGGCAGGAGAGCCGGCTCTCTGAAGTGCTTCCAGGCCAGAGAAGCACATGCTTCCTGATGTCTGAGCTGCGCACAAAACAATTAGGGCTTCGTGTACGACAGACCCGTGACAAGCCAATTCCAGACTTGACATTTAGAACAAGAAAAGGAAAAGTCCTGAGGTTAGGGTTAGGGTTAGGGTTAGGGTTAGTCCTGAGGTTATTGCTTATTGTCGGTGCCTCACAGCTCTCTACGAGGAATGTGAAATTGTTCAGTTGAACAGATAGGACCACACTGCCCCGGGACCGCACTACCCTGGGACCACACTGCCCTGTAACTACACTGCCCCGGGACTGCACTACCCCGGGACCACACTGCCCCAGGACCACACTGCCCTGTAACCACACTGCCCCAGGACCACACTGCCCTGTAACCACACTTCCCTGTAACTACACTGCCCCGGGACCACACTGCCCCGGGACTGCACTACCCCGGGCCACACTGCCCCAGGACCACACTGCCCTGTAACCACACTGCCCTGGGACCGCACTACTCAGGGACCACACTGCCCCAGGACTGCACTACCCCAGGACCACACTGCCCCGGGACTGCACTACCCTGGGACCACACTGCCCCGGGACCTCACTACCCAGGGACCACACTGCCCCAGGACTGCACTACCCTGGGACCACACTGCCCTGGGACCGCACTACCCCGGGACAACACTGCCCCAGGACTGCACTACCCTGGGACCACACTGCCCTGTAACCACACTGCCCAAGGGACCGCACTACCCCGGGACCACAGTGCCCCAGGACCGCACTACCCTGGGACCACACTGCCCCAGGACCACACTGTCCTGTAACCACACTGCCCCAGGACCGCACTACCCCGAGACCACACTGCCCTGTAACCACACTGCCCCAGGACCGCACTGCCCCAGGACCGCACTGTCCCGGGACCACACTGCCCTGTAACCACACTGCCCCGGGACCACACAGGCCCAGGACCACACTACCCCGGGACCACACTGCCCTGTAACCACACTACCCCGGGACCACACTGCCCCAGGACCACACTACCCCGGGACCACACTGCCCTGTAACCACACTGCCCCGGGACCACACAGGCCCAGGACCACACTACCCCGGGACCACACTGCCCTGTAACCACACTACCCCGGGACCACACTGCCCTGTAACCACACTACCCCGGGACCACACTGCCCTGTAACCACACTGCCCCGGGACCGCACTGCCCCAGGACCGCACTGTCCCAGGACCGCACTGTCCCGGGACCACACTGCCCTGTAACCACACTGCCCCAGGACCACACAGGCCCAGGACCACACTACCCCGGGACCACACTGCCCTGTAACCACACTGCCCCGGGACCGCATTGCCCCAGGACCGCACTGTCCTGGGACCACACTGCCCTGTAACCACACTACCCCGGGACCACACAGGCCCAGGACCACACTACCCCGGGACCACACTGCCCTGTAACCACACTACCCCGGCACCACACAGGCCCAGGACAACACTACCCCGGGACCACACTGCCCTGTAACCACACTACCCCGGGACCACACAGGCCCAGGACCACACTACCCCGGGACCACACTGCCCTGTAACCACACTACCCCGGGACCACACAGGCCCAGGACCACACTACCCCGGGACCACACTGCCCTGTAACCACACTACCCCGGGACCACACAGGCCCAGGACCACACCACCCCGGGACCACACTGCCCTGTAACCACACTGCCCCGGGACCACACAGGCCCAGGACCACACTACCCCGGGACCACACTGCCCTGTAACCACACTGCCCCGGGACCACACAGGCCCAGGACCACACTACCCCGGGACCACACTGCCCTGTAACCACACTGCCCCGGGACCGCACTGCCCCGGGACCACACTACCCCGGATGTTAACAAACATAATTTTTTATTATGTTTATAGATAAGTATGTAGTAACCATTTTTTTTAATAAACAATTTACGTAAACCCATTTAACTGATATGATTACTTTGTTAGGTCACTAAGCTTACAAATAATGAATGATATATGTTTGTTTACATGTTAATAAGCTAGATATTAACAATTAATAAACAACCGTTAATGAATAACAAAGTGGCCATTAAAAAGTGTTTCCAAAAACTCAAATGGAGAGAATGTTATTATTTGAAAGGCAAGGCAATAAAATACAGTAAAATACTGAATAAAAATAATCAAAACCTGAAAGAGAACAAATAAAGTAGTGAATTTCTTTTTAAAGAAGGAAACTGGCTGATTGAATATATGATGTAACCCATCCTGCATGAGACGCCACTGCCAAGGCTGACAAGCAGAACAATAAGAGTCTGGGAGGGAGGCTATGTGTCTTTCTAGTATGCTAGAGAAGCGCTGTGCTGAGCTGTGGAGCTCCACCCTCGCTTTCATTAAGCCGTGGTTAATACAAATAATGAGGTTTCAATTAGTCCCTTGGCTGCCTCTCAGAGACAGCTCGATGTGTGTTCCCCTGCCAGGAAACTGGGAGTGCTGGCTAGATTGGCGCCTGCTTCTCTACTGCTCCCCCCATCTGCGTGCCATCCATGTGCCGCACAACTACAGTGTCTGACAGAGGACAAATCTAAAACTGCTGCAGAGATTTGGTGACATTGCTGGTTAAATAGCAAGTAAAATATGGGAGCACTTTAAAATCTGTTAGCAACCATTTATACAGTACTCTGCCCACCACTCCCAGCATGCATTGCATAGTATAGCTATCTACCACTACCATCCAAGGGTTTCCAGTCCAGCTAGGCAAGCACCTCCTACTATATCACTGGTCAGAAACAAAAGTAGACCAAAAAGCAAACAAATGAGTTTGGTGTTACTTCATTATGTTAGGCTGCATTCAAACTTATGACAAATAAATCACTTCTCTAATCGCAATATCTGCATTTCATTCGCTTTTTCGTTTGCTTTTGGAAACAGTTTCTTTTTTCTTCTTTTTGATTTATATTTTGCATCTCCATCTCCCACTCAAACTCCTTTGTTATGCAATGTTTTTAATGACGTTTTTATCGCCAGTGTTCCTTTGGCGTCAGCTGGTAAAACAATTTTGTTGCTGGAGCCCAACAGTCATTCTTGCATGGAGGATCCAAAAAACGGGGCTGTTTAAGATTTACACTTAGTTTATTTACTGTGCATGTGAAGATTATAATTTTGTTATCGCATGGTACAGCTCCTTTGCACAGCACTACCTAAGTAAACAGAGTTAGTGAGCTCTAGTCAGCATTTAAAATCTGTACGTGTTATTTGGACCATTAATCACAGAAGAACTATTATTTATCTTCCATTTCAAAAGTTTAATCACGGTTTAAATCCTATTTTACTAATTTTGCACAGTTCAGAATTATTAACTAATTATTTAACCAATGATCTGGATTCAGTACATTTATTATTCTTAAATCTAGCCAGCTTTACACATTTCCAACAATAACAGAGCTGAGAACTCCTGTTAAATCTCAAGCACTTTCTAACAATAAATACTTCGGGGTGTGAAGCAATCAGTCTCTGCAGTAGTCAGTCGGTAATGCAACTCCCAGGCTTGCAGGTACTGTATATATGACAATAATACTTCTCCAGTCAGCTCCACAAACTGCAGCCCTCTTGCTGCTTCTCTTTCATATATTTAATATAAAGATGCTTCTACTGGAAACCTATTTCTTTTTTTTTTTTTAATTAAAGTCTGTTTTAATTTTCCATAAACTTTTCTAGACTTGTTAAATAAGCCAACACCAGTCTAGAATGTTTTCCTGAATAACAAGCTTTTACAAAATATATATAAGAACAATAATTGAATCAAACTTTAAAATAAACTTTGCGATTAATGTCAAATGGTTTGTGTTTCCACTGTGCTGTAATAAGGCACCACCTATATAACTGAATAAGGATGCAACCTGACTCTATAAGCACATTTGGTCTAATTACACCTGATTCATATTTTCCTTTTACTCTTAAAGTGCTCACTTGTTATTGTATACGCCGCATTCTATTTAACAGGGCTGTCAGGTGTGCACCAAGGAAGCCACCTGAATATTTGTGTTTCTGGCAGACGAGCTTTCCAGGTTGAAGGTCGTAAGTCAGTGACCCTTTACGGACACAGGAAGTAGAAGGAGATGACCCTTAGGGCCTTCCTGTGTTCCCTTTTAAAGTCATTCTTCTGTTCCAGTAACAACACATATACAATCCAAGCATGCTGCACACACACAATGCTCACATTGACTTCCCCCGGATTGTTTCAAATACAAATTAGGTGTTGTGGATAACGTTTGACCCATAATTACAAGGGACAGGGGCCCGGGAATGAAGGAGTCTAGCCTGACAAATCCCCCATTGCCTGCTCTGATTCTTCCTCTCTCACAGCACCACAGACCACAATATTGTTCTTGGGGCCCGAGTCATTCCCACATCTAGTACGTTTTTACAGCTCGCTTTTTATAAAGCAGCTACACCTCAACACCTCCTCTTACAAACACCAGACCCAGGGCAGAGCCGTTACTCTGCTGGAACTCGCCACAAGCACCAGGCTGAGCTAAAAGAGTGCTGACTTTGACCTAACCACTGTGTATTTACGTTAAAAGTCCTTCTGCGTGTGATGAAGGGCCTTGCTAAACGAGTTTGAGTTCAGGGCTGGATGCTTCATCGCCGTTTGAGTTTCTTCCCTTTACGTAATGTTTCTGGTGGAATCCTACCTAATCTGTGCAATTCAACATCATTTTAAAACTCCCTTTCACACAACTCTCAAAGTGATGCATGGGCAATTAATAATAATATAAAAAATCCACCCACAACAGATAGACCACTATCCTGATAAAGGTTGCCTCAGTAATCAATTATCCCACATTTAATTTTCTCCTAGGCAGCAATTTAATAACAGGCATCTCGTGGCACGTTGAGATATAGACCCAGTAAAACGTTTTAAAAACACTTCACACCAGAACTACTGGGTTAAAGGCTCCAATTTTGATAGAGTAAAACCAACTAGGGACATTTAGGGAATGCCCACATTTCATACACTGTTGTCGTTGTCATTGTTTGTATTAATTTGAAAGAAACCCAGTGAGAGATTATTTCGGTATGGTTTGGAGTCCCGGCTGCATGCACACTTGCTTTCCATGCTGGAGCAGCTCAGTTCCTTCACAGCCTGGCTCTGGTGGCTCCCGCATGGCAGTGCAGCCCTGCTGCAGAAGTAAACAGTGATGGATTTGACATCTTTTATATATTATTAAGCAGAAAGGTTAGGATTAGCTGCTGTTGCTGCATTTTGTGTAACAAGACATTGAAACACTTACTCCAAGTACCTTCTTAAAAAATTATTTACAGAAGGCCTCTGCTGGCATGTTTGCAGAGATAGTAAACGGTGAGCTTATGAAATGTCGAAACACACAACATCACCCCCAAACAAATGCAGATGTCCTAAAGAAGAGAATTAAAAACCATATAGAATCTGGTAACACTTTACTAATACAAATTAATTACTGTGTATTTACACAGTAGTTACTTAGTAAATACAGGTGTGCCTACACTTCATTTCAATGTTATTATGTATAGTTACATGGATGGAAGCAGAGAAGATGAGCTGATAGTTCTGCTGTGGAACAGAAACAAAGCATGTTAGTGGCACTGGCTGTGAGATACATGGAGGTGTGCAGCAAAGACAGCGCAGCAGAACAGAATACAAAATACCAACAACTGAGTGAGGGGATGATAGCCAGAGAAAACCAGCAAGAGGAGAATGTATGCATCAATACACACTATTGTTACTTGCACCCATCACACCCTCAGGGTCTGCCTTCCTTCAATACATCTTGCCAAGCACATGTGGATGCATTGCTGTTTACCTCTCTTAATTACTCATAGCCAATTAAAATGCAGAAAATACTGCTTAACCTTTGCCATGCTATCCTAGGTGTTTTTTGCTTCACAGTGCACACAAATTGTTATACGGGAAAATAAAACCATTTGATTGCTAACATGTCTAGTTGTGAAAGTTTATAGGATTTTTAATTACCCTCATTAGAGTATATTTGCCACCCTATACCACCAATTTGGCATCTGTCCTTTACTTAGTGGTGCAACTGTGATGTATTTACTTTGCTAGTGGTGCAATGTTGTAAGCTCAGTAATTAGTTATAATTGTTGTTGGTTAAATACTGCCCACTAGTGGGTTTTGTCAGTAACTGTTGTTGGGTATGTCACTTCGGGAGTTTGAGTAAGTAAAGAAAGTAAAGAAAAAAAAAAAAGAAAGCGGAAGAGAAGCCTTTGGCCCGAAACATATTAATGTGTTGTCCTTTGTTTAGCCTACAGTATATGGGTCTGTTTAAGCTGTAATGATCTAAAACACTGAGAATATAATTGTGCCCTGGACTGAATTGTGCCTCCGAGTCTTATGTACTTATACGGGGAGACATAAAGAAAGCAAATAAACAGAGAGAGAGAGAGAGAGAGAGAGAGAGAGAGAGAGAGAGAGAGAGAGAGAGAGAGAGAGAGAGAGACACATAAGCAGCATATAATATCTATCCCTGATTACGTCAGTACTTGAGTATTGTGTGTATATTTAAAAAAACTAAAAATTAAACAAAAATAAAAGGTTATATGAATAGTTTTGAAAATAGTTAAAAATGAGCAAAAGCATGCACATTAGTTTGTATATTGTTCTTAATACAACCCCCTTTTCTGTTCCCCTGCACAAACACTCCAGTGGCTTAGGGTTTGCATGTTTTGTCAGGCCCCTTCAGTTAGAAGCTGATCTTGTTAACGAGATAGCTTGCAGGAGACCCCAGGCTCTCCCCGATTCCTGATTAAAATATCAGGACATGGAAACACGATACTCGCCGGCTCGAGAGACTTCATTAGAAGTGAATAATAAAGCAGGGTAGTGATTCAGAGATTTTCTTTTCAAAGCTCTGGTTCTGTCTTCATATTCCCAAGGAACTGTAGAGGGTCCTCGGCATCAATCTTCACTCAGATCTGTTTAGTGTTCCAGTGAAACATCATTCAGAGCGTTATGGCACAGCTGCCCAGCCCCCTCGACCCGTCACTGTGCCGTGCCAGGAGTACAGAGCATGCTGCCCAGCCCCCTCGACCCGTCACTGCGCTGTGCCAGGGGTACAGAGCATGCTGCCCAGCCCCCTTGACCCGTCACTGCGCTGTGCCAGGGGTACAGAGCATGCTGCCCAGCCCCCTCGACCCGTCACTGCGCCGTGCCAGGGGTACAGAGCATGCTGCCCAGCCCCCTCGACCCGTCACTGCGCTGTGCCAGGGGTACAGAGCATGCTGCCCAGCCCCCTTGAACCGTCACTGCGCTGTGCCAGGGGTACAGAGCATGCTGCCCAGCCCCCTCGACCCGTCACTGCGCTGTGCCAGGGGTACAGAGCATGCTGCCCAGCCCCCTTGAACCGTCACTGCGCTGTGCCAGGGGTACAGAGCATGCTGCCCAGCCCCCTTGAACCGTCACTGCGCTGTGCCAGGGGTACAGAGCATGCTGCCCAGCCCCCTCGAACCGTCACTGCGCTGTGCCAGGGGTACAGAGCATGCTGCCCAGCCCCCTTGACCCGTCACTGCGCTGTGCCAGGGGTACAGAGCATGCTGCCCAGCCCCCTCGACCCGTCACTGCGCTGTGCCAGGGGTACAGAGCATGCTGCCCAGCCCCCTCGAACCGTCACTGCGCTGTGCCAGGGGTACAGAGCATGCTGCCCAGCCCCCTCGACCCGTCACTGCGCTGTGCCAGGGGTACAGAGCATGCTGCCCAGCCCCCTCGACCCGTCACTGCGCTGTGCCAGGGGTACAGAGCATGCTGCCCAGCCCCCTCGACCCGTCACTGCGCTGTGCCAGGGGTACAGAGCATGCTGCCCAGCCCCCTCGAACCGTCACTGCGCTGTGCCAGGGGTACAGAGCATGCTGCCCAGCCCCCTTGAACCGTCACTGCGCTGTGCCAGGGGTACAGAGCATGCTGCCCAGCCCCCTCGACCCGTCACTGCGCTGTGCCAGGGGTACAGAGCATGCTGCCCAGCCCCCTCGACCCGTCACTGCGCTGTGCCAGGGGTACAGAGCATGCTGCCCAGCCCCCTTGAACCGTCACTGCGCTGTGCCAGGGGTACAGAGCATGCTGCCCAGCCCCCTTGAACCGTCACTGCGCTGTGCCAGGGGTACAGAGCATGCTGCCCAGCCCCCTCGACCCGTCACTGCGCTGTGCCAGGGGTACAGAGCATGCTGCCCAGCCCCCTTGAACCGTCACTGCGCTGTGCCAGGGGTACAGAGCATATGGCCAACTTTACTTCTTATGTTTCTATCGTTCACTTTTGACCAACTCAGATTGCAGGGTAGTCATGATGTAGTCCTGCTTAACTCTCTGCATGTGCGATACAACAATAACTAACTGGCAAAACGAAGGACTGCAAACCTGGCAAGGGAGTTACACGCCCAGGAAAATAAGTGGGAATCACAACAGTAACTCAATCAAGAGGATTCCCATACCCATACCCAAAAAACAAGGAAGGGGCTGAAGTTTCAACACTGCTTTCTTCTTCCTATTGATATTCTTTCTAGTTTTCTATTTCAACTTATCACCCCAAATGTTTTTGCCAGATTACTAATAATATAACCCCTTAATATCTCTTTTTTCCACTTTGAATAAGTGACCTGGAGGAGAGATGCTGGATCCCCCTAACATATACAAGTCCCTGTTTACACAATAGGCTGTACAATGTTATGAGAAAGCTATGTAGCGCATACGAGGAATAAAGTTCATGCACCTGTGATGTTGTTCTTTGGCTCACACTGCATGAAGTTAGAGGAATTCTTTATTCATCACTTGTCTCCACAAATCTTTTTTTTTGTTTTTTTTTAATTATTTTTCGTTTTCAATTATTAAAACCATATTGGAGGCCATTTGCTCTCTGCATAGCTGTGTCCTGCAGAGAAACGGTTAATCAATCAATCAGACTGGTGGTGGCATCGACAGCCTAAAGGCAAATAAGCAATGAAAAAAAAACTTACAGCAGCCACATGATCTGAGAAACTACCTGCAATGGGCTGAAATCCAGACCAGATGCATCTCATGAATGCCGGTCATGGTCGAAATGCGAGGTCAGTCTGAGAGGCAAACAGCACAGGGGCTAAGATGTTCCTGATTAGAGAGCGAGGGCACTGCGAGCCGGAGCCCAGGGAGCTGCGACCTTTGCACTCTTCAACTCCTGCGGCTGCTAGAGCTCCCATTTCCTGTTACTTTCCGCCCATCTGCTGGACATTCCAGCAATGACCAGTACCGGCTCATCCTGGTTTACTGGTAGGTGTACTGGTTTTCAGCGGAGTCATACCTAGTCCCAAAAGATGCATTGCTGGTTGAAGATTATAAATGTAAATGTAACATTTCTTTACTGTAAATGTTGATTCTACCCAATTTAATGAATGTAACCCATGCCTTTTGTTTTACTGGGCTCTAGGAATCCTGTAAGAAATACATCAATGAGCGCTCCAGTTCACCAGCTGACCAGCACTTGCAGGGATTTCCAGCAAGGTCGGTGATGCAGCATTAAGATCCTTTGATCAGAGATTACACATCACTAAACATGACACTGTTCTGGGTTAGCAGCTATTATTAATTAAAGGGGGATTTGGTAACTCTTATTATTAATGATACCACTCATAATAAATCAACATATTTATCAGCCAGCCTGATATGCCTTTGGAGCAACAAGTGCCCCTATTAATACATCTTCTTAAATGGACTGGAAAAGTATTTTTGAGCACCATAAACCTTTAACTGCACCAAGAAAAAAAAAAGAAAAATCCTCTTATTTTCCCTTTTCTCTGCGTGAAAATGTGATCAGTTTGAAAGTCAAGCCGGTGTCTGGTATTCACTTAATCATTTCCCTAATGTAGTGCCATGTCTTTTATCATGAAACGGCAGCCTAATTCAGGCAGAAGTCACAGGATATTTATTTTTTATTATGCACCACATTTCTCTGCAATATTAATTTTTTTTTTTTTTATTCAGGTCTTCGATATGTCTGCCGAGACCCGAGTGAAAGAGCCAGCCTCTTATTCCCCAGCTGACCCTGGACTGTGTAACCTGACTCCGCTCCCTGGGTCTAGGCCTGATACTGAGGCCTAGCCGACACTGCTCTGCCAGCACAAAGGCTCACTCACTCACACAAATGTTTTCATAAGGATTTCAGCCAACTTCCATCCTTCACAGGAAAAGGAGGATGAAAGAGAGAAAAATAGGGAAGGGGGAGTGAAGGGGGGTTTAGAGAAACTTCATCCAAATCAAATCTTTCTTTCTTTCTTTCTTTTAGCTGCCCTTTACAGAGGCCTATACTTAAAGCTTCCCCCTCCTCCTAATTTATTAGTGAAAACCAGGAGGATTTCTGCTGTCCGTTTTTATTCGAGAAATGAAGATGAACGGACTTCTGGAACTTACCTCGTCATCAGAGCTAGGCGATGTATTGTTTTCCGTACTGCAGGAGCAATCCATTTATTATCCTTTGTCTAGGAGACATATGGCACGTCTACTGTTACAGTACCAAAAAAAAAAAAACAAACAAAAATAACACCCCCACACAGACTGGTTTATCTAAAACAAACACACTCCTTGTTGAGACTAAAACACTGCAATAAAAATGTGTTTATTTAATATATTGTGCAGTCATAAAACATGAACAGATCAGTGCAACTATTCTAATACATTGAGTATAATAATAATAATAATAATAATAATAATAATAATAATAATAATAATAATAATAATAATAATAATAATAATAAGCAGTGAATTTTTTTTTGGGGGGGGGATAAATCCATGTTTTGCTTTTTAATGTGTATTGTTAAACAAGGACAGGACACATGAAACAGTTAAAACAATAATCTGTCACATGATTTTTCTCTGGCAAGCCATATTCCCACTAGAGCTGTTAAGTAAGAGGTTGGACAAAAAAAAAAAAAAAAAAAAGAAACACAATGAATTATAACTAAAAATAGATAATGTTTATTTCTTTTGAAAACAACAAAATTATAATTATATATATATATTATATTATTATATAATATATATAATATATATAATATATTATATATGCGCACAGGGTGTCTGCCGGGACTATAGGGTAATACAGAGAAGGCAGAAATGGGTGTTAGTGTGACAGTAACGGGCAAAGGGGGCCAGATCTTAGAGAAGTTGACTGCGGCGAAAGAGATTCCCCCCCACCCCCAGAGCTCCATCCTGTGTGGAGGAGAGGACTTGGTCTTGAAGGCTGCAGCCCCAGGAATCTGAAAACATGAGAAAACTCTAACATGGCAGAGTCGCCTCGCAGGGTGAGAATGGATAGACCTAATTATCAGTTTGAATTATTGCTATTCAAGATGTCCTTCAAAAACCCAAAACAATTAACAATAACCCTCCTCTTTCTGTCTTTATATACTGCATGGTTTATGGTGCTACATGTAATAATATCTCACTTTAACAAAGCATTTATTAAAATAGAGATGTATACAGCTTGCACTGTATAACACGTCTATTTGAATATAGTTATGTACAGATATGAGCTTACTTATTGAACTCTATTGGATTCCCATGTTTAGCATGTCAGGGTATGGATTATAATTTCCTACATTTGAATTCAATAGAAAATCATATGCTTGTTCATATGTAAATGATGTTAAAGTGTTAACTAGAAATTATTCAAAATAAAATGATCAGTCTGTATAGCATCCTCCAAAATGTAACAAAATGAAAAAAATTATATGAATTTGTGTGTGTGTGTGTGTGTGTGTGCCGGGACCCTTAATTGCTGTCTATCATAAGCAATCTCCTATTTAAACCCTAATCACACACACCTTCCCTGTCTAGTGTTTTTTCGTTTTCCTCCTCCTCTTTCGTACGTGCCTTTGCATTGGTTCCCTCTGGGGTTAAGTGAGCCTCCCTTCCCTGACCTTAGGCAAGCTACTCTTCCTCAGCCTTATAAGGGAGGTTCTCATCATATGAGTGAGTGGGTACCCCCGGACACACCATCCTTTCGAGGCTCTATCCTATATTTAACATTTCAGGACATTTCAGTGCTCGAGAACCAACTAACCCATCTATTCTCGTTCTTTACAGGTTCCCTGCGGGGCGCCCCTCCACTCCCGGCTTCGGAGACGGCAGCCTCACCTCATTCGAGGGAAGCACCACATCGGTCAGGGAACCCTATCCTATTACTTCCTTTCAAACAGAATACCCTAATTGATGTAAGATACTCTTCCCTTACGACTCTGCCCTGGTCTCTGATGAATACCAGCTCATTACTGTGATGCACTGGTTTCCCTGATTAGCTGTTTCATTGAGATTTCTCACACTCCCCCCCCCCTCCTTTTTTCCATATGTGTGAGACAGTGGATACTTTATGAAAAGTAAATGGTCTAGACCTTTTTTTCCTGTAACCGAGCCTAAAAAATTAACTGCTTAATTATATTCAAGCATCAACCAACAGCTTTCTTTGATTTTCTCCAAAACCCAATAAATTCATCATGTTTCAACAACAGCATGCCAGGAAAAGCCCTTCGTAAACGGAGTCTGACATTGTTGGATATCCCCTGAACTCTCAATGCCAGCTGCAGAATCCAGCTCCTCCCCTGATAGTGGCTTGGGTCTGAGGGAACGTGACCCTGGAAGAAAGAAAGAAAGAAAGAAAGAAAGAAAGAAAGAAAGAAAGAAAGAAAGAAAGAAAGGTAACACTTTCCATTAAAGTCTCTAATGACTGTATATTTACAGAGCACGCAAGACAACCCCAAGCCAAACACAACCCGATTTCAGCTATCTAATAAAGTAATTTAACCCCAAGCCGATGGGGTTGTATTTCGGCTTGGGATCCTGACATACACTGACCCCTTTGCACATTAATATTTTTTAATATATAAGCTTTGTGAAATTTGCAGTTAACAAGCTTCATATACAAGCGCACAATGGCTTTCGCTGTTGTAATAAAACTCTTACTGTGCAATTTGGAGATTATTAATTATTTCATTAACTTTAATTATGCAGGGCGATTTCATAGATTGCACAATATTGTCAGAGCATTGCAAAAGCTGCATTGTTTATGGATGTTATCTTATATGTACGGTGTCAAACATGTTTGCTTTGCAAAAAATATTTTATCGTGCAAAAAAGATTTCCACATTAAGTACATTGTAACTATGCATAATAGCATTGTAACTATGCATAAGAGCATTGTAACTATGCATAAGTACACAGGTATTTACTAAGTAACTACAAGTAAACAGAGTCATTTTGTGTTTTATCTTGTATGTGATGTGTTATATGTTGCATGTGGCGTGTTATTGTTGGTGTATATATTGATGCACAGAGTGTGGGTTATGTAGCACAGATGATGTAAAATATATATTTGTATTTAGGCACGGGGATTGCACAATCGCTCCATATGCAGATTAAAATGGGTATTAGGATGGCAGCACGGGTGGCACATTTAGTTCACGTGCAGATGTACCAAGATTCCAATTGATTAGCAATTAAGTCTCGGTACAGCTGCATAAAAGAGGCAGTGTTTCAGTCACTCAGGGTTGAGTGTTCGGAGGAGGAACGTGTGTGTGTGAGAGAGAGAGACAGGAGAAAGAAATGAACTAGAAAATATACACTCAGGGCACACCGCACACCTCCACAGATGCACTTCATGTAAAATATTTTTTAAATGGTAATTATTTCCATGTCAGGGCATGCTTTTGTAGAAGTCATGCGCCAGGCATCCTGTTTGCTGTAATTGTGTGATGTCACTATTGTAATGTCACAATTGATTTAGCTCATTGATAACTGTCCACTTATATTTACCTGCTTCTAGTTTTACATCATAATTTATGATGGTGTTTAAAGTTAATGGATGGGTTTAGCTACAGTCAAGCTGAAGTGCAATTGAACTAGAGTGTGAGATTGTGTTTGCTCCATAGATAGAGATTACAGTGCAATTGAACTAGAGTGTGAGATTGTGTTTGCTCCATAGATAGAGATTACAGTGCTGTTGAACTATAGTGTGAGATTGTGTTTGCTCCATAGATAGAGAGTACAGTGCTGTTGAACTAGAGTGTGAGATTGTGTTTGCTCCATAGATAGAGAGTACAGTGCTGTTGAACTAGAGTGTGAGATTGTGTTTGCTCCATAGATAGAGAGTACAGTGCTGTTGAACTAGAGTTTGAGATTGTGTTTGCTCCGTGGATAGATAGAGAGTACAGCTACGAGGGTCCCTAGAGTTTGCTGAGAGGTGAAGGGAGCGCAGCTCTCATACCTGTAGCACTGTCTGTCCTCTTCTCTTCTGAAAAAGCATAACAGCACCATTCTGTTTGCTTTTAAATATTTAACCCATTTCAATGGGAGGTAATTACAGCCACATTAGGCATTGTTCCATGTTTAACGCCTGCCCTGAGTGTGGTTTTCCACACATACTGCTGATGCAAAGAGACCTGCTTGTTTTTAATCATGGAAGTGTTTTATGGTCTACCTCTACAAATGGTCTCATATCATACATGACCTCAATGCAGCTGGCAGCACTGATTAGAAAGTATGTTTTACACTCATAGATACAAAAAATAAAACTGGAAAAAACAGAAAAGTGCCACCAATGGAAAAGGATTTGAACTGTTTCCGACAAAGCCATCATTCCAGAAGAAAAGCAGCAGCCAGAAATATCCCTGCTGTGCAAAGCACCCAGCTGCCTCCACTCCAGATTTTAATGGAGCGTGCTTTTGTAGCTCACTAACATATAGCTGTTTTTCTTTTTTTTATGTGGGGGGGCTTTTAATATGTAATATCTAAGACACATTTTAAACACAGGCTACTGTATATTAACAAATTGTTAACATGCTACTTGCTAACTGTTTATATACTAAACAAGTGGTCCTTAAAATAAAATGTGCCCAATGGAATTACGGTGGAATTATAATGCCAGGTACAGGATCAACATTTTCAAGCTCTGTATAAATATAATTTATTTAGCGGGGGGATGGGACAGGACAGGTGGGGGTCGTCACATTGCACCCAATTTACTATAGGGGGTTTGGATCCTGCAATCCTGCCCTAAGAGAGGCCGCAGAGGCACACAGGCCTGATGAAGATGAATGAGGAGAATGTCATTAGAAATGAACTAGTTATCCCAAATGGGAACACATTCAACAGCTTCCAAAAGCACACAAGACTAAGACTTCCTGAATCTGCCACATATGCACTTGTCTCATAATACTGTCTAAGCATTATTCTCAGCTGTTTCCCAGGCTTTAGACTTCCTATTAGTTGTAGTGGGTTTTGTGCTATCTATGCAGTAAGTAGCCAGGTTTGAAAAGTGCTAAATTATTTGAAAATATCTAAAATTATAGGTGCTTCTTGTTTAGGTTTTATTTTTGTTTTGTTTGATATCCCATGCTAAAACGAAACAAAACATGGCATGTTTCAGCAGGTAGTAGCAAGAAGGGCAGCTGTTTAACTTATGTGATTTTAATTAATGCATTTATTTTACCTTGAGTTATGTTAAAACATTATATCCAAGTTATATCCAACATTTGTACTGCAGACAGAGACAGACAGGCAGGCAAGCAGAGTGACAGACAGGTAAGCTGCCTACAGATCCTGCATAAACACTGTGATTTATACATACTCACTGTGAGAGCTGCGATGACTGATGAAGATTTAGTTGATGGATGAAGATAGATGAGTGTAAATAGACTGTTGGATTAACTGTAAATTAATCTGATGCATCTGTGTAATCAAAGCCATCTATCTATCCATCTGCCGACCCCTTCCCATCCATCTATCCACATGAAACCTTCTGTGAAGCATCCTGAAATGAGGGAACAATGCAGTAACTATCTTCATGTGTGTGTGTGTGTGTGTGTGTGTGTGTGTGTGTGTGTGTGTGTGTGTGTGTGTGTGTGTGTGTGTGTGTGTGTGTGTGTGTGTGTGCGTGTGTGTGTGTGTGTGCGTGTGTGTGTGTGTGTGTGTGCGTGTGTGTGTGTGCGTGTGTGTGTGTGTGTGTGTGTGTGTGTGTGTGTGTGTGTGTGTGTGTGTGTGTGTGTGTGTGTGTGTGTGCATGTGTGTGCGTGTGTGTGTGTGTGTGTGTGTGTGTGTGTGTGTGTGTGTGTGTGTGTGTGTGTGTGTGTGTGTGTGTGTGTGTGTGTGTGTGTGTGTGTGTGTGTGTGTGTGTGTGCGTGTGTGTGTGTGTGTGTGTGTGTGTGTGTGCGTGTGTTTGTGTGTGTGTGTGTGTGTGTGTGTGTGTGTGTGTGTGTGTGTGTGTGTGTGTGTGTGTGTGTGTGTGTGTGTGTGTGTGTGTGTGTGTGTGTGTGTGCGTGTGTGTGTGTGTGTGTGTGTGTGTGTGTGTGTGTGTGTGTGTGTGTGTGTGTGTTTGCATGTGTGTGTGTGTGTGTGTGTGTGTGGTGTGTGTGTGTGTGTGTGTGTGTGTGTGTGTGTGTGTGTGTGTGTGTGTGTGTGTGTGTGTGTGTGTGTGTGTGTGTGTGTGTGTGTGTGTGTGCGTGTGTGTGTGTGTGTGTGTGTGTGTGTGTGTGTGTGTGTGTGTGTGTGTGTGTGTGTGTGTGTGTGTGTGTGTGTGTGTGTGTGTGTGTGTGTGTGTGTGTGTGTGTGTGTGTGTGTGTGTGTGTGTGTGTGTGCGTGTGTGTGTGTGTGTGTGCGTGTGTGTGTGTGTGTGTGTGTGTGTGTGTGTGTGTGTGTGTGTGTGTGTGTGTGTGTGTGTGTGTGTGCGTGTGTGTGTGTGTGTGTGTGTGTGTGTGTGTGTGTGTGTGTGTGTATGTGCATGTGTGTGCATGTGCGTGTGTTTGCATGTGTGTGTGTGTGCGTGTGTGTGTGTGTGTGTTGGTTCTGGGCAGGATTTCAATCTCTGGCCTGTAATAAGAAGAGACATGAGAGAGATGTTTCAATGCTGTGGTGTACTGCATATGGTAATATAGACCGGCCCATTATATAAGAAATACAATGAAACATGTTTTTGTGATTATTTTGCAGAGGAAGTCCAGGCTCATGGCTTAATTTGTGCCAGTGCCTTTTCTCCCTGTAAAGCTGAGCTAATTGTATAAGGGAAAGTTACAGTGGAGAGAGAGAGGAAGTGATCAGATTAAGAGCAGCAGCACAATGTGTGTCCCACATGCACTGGACTGTATCTGCCCAGCCAGAACAGCACTTCACACTCCAGGGGACAGTACCCACCCGGCACAGCGTCTCCCTCCCATACCTGCTAACTGGACAGTGTGTGCTGGGCTGACAGTCAGAACAGCACTTCACACTCCAGGGGACAGTACCCACCCTGCGCAGTGTCTCCCTCCTATACCTGCTAACTGGACTGTGTGTATGCAGCACAGTAAGAGTTCAGAGACGACCTGGCTCCAGGCAGCCCCGCATTACAAGCCCCAACCTGCAGCTCAGAAGGGAATTCAGAGTCGAGAATATATGATCAGCGGTGGTGAATGAGTTTCCGGTAACAATTTACATTGTGTCTCTAATTACTGTGTATTTACATAGTAGTTACTTAGTAAATACATGTAACATACTTAGTAAATACGCATAATTACAATGTTTTTATGAATAGTTACAATGTAATCTTTTTTCATACTATTGTTTCTGAAAAGGGTAAATGCAAAAAGATGTACACATTAAGTACACTGTAACGGCAAAATAGCATTGTAATGCTGTGTTTCAGTAGCCTATTTCTGACCTGTATTATAAGATGACCTGATTCTCTTCATTAGCACATGTGATCAACACTTGGCAAAGGAACATGTTAAGGTTGTGATTTAGCTCAGCAACAGCATGCTCTGGACTGTGGAAATGAACGCCTGACAGCAGTGACAAGCAAAGAGGAATGAAGTGCTCTGCTGTAATGTGCATAAACTTGTTACCTGGGTTTCCTGACAGCTAACCACTTCCTGAGACATTGTTCGAGACATTTCTGCTGCCTGGGTTGGATTACTAAACTTCAAAAGCACTTGGAATGTTCAAATGTTTAAAAGGGGGAGGGGGGCATCTAATTTTCTGCCCTGGCGTCCTAATAGTTTAACCTATAAAAACATCTGCATTATTAAAAAATGTATTAGCCTCACATGCGAGTGATAAATGCAATAGCCACCCGAGAATGCTTGAAGGGATGAGCGCTGGTATTTCTGAAGCCCGGTTCCAACCAAACATGTTGCAAATATGAACCATCTTTCCATGGCATGGCGGAGAAGGTTTTGGCATGGAGAGGAAGAAAAAAAAAATCCAATAAGTGGATGTAAAATTAGGACTGCCATTTGGTTAATTAGCTACATGTGCAGGAAAATAATAAAAGCACAGTGGCAACGTAGCCCTTGGAAAGGTGATGACATTGGAAACATCTTGTACCGTTTTGCGGTGTGGGAATGCATTACAGGCAGTTCTTCTGGAAAGCAACAGACAGAGTTTGGTCTCGGTATTGAAGTTTTCATAATGAAGATTACACACAGACTGCAAGAACAGATCAAGGATGTGCTTAAGCAAGGCTGCCCAGATCCATTTCATACTGGAGAACAAAATGGATTATATTAAGAACTGGCTTGCATTCTGGATTCAGCCACAGACTATATCATATTTTTATTTACCTTTACTCCTAATTGGATTTGCGAATAACACAAAGCTCTAGCCATCTGATGGCTAATTGTGTTAATTGCCTGCGGTGATAAAGGCTGGATGTCTTGAACAAACTTCGCTTCCCGTTCTCAGGATGCAGTCTATGCTTGACTTGCTCTCCTCCTCAGATAGGGACAGCGTGGAGCCGAGAAACTTAAAACTTTTATTGCGCTTGATGACTTCCTTACTTTAAATAACTTTTCCAGCAGACTTCGAATTTACAATGCTTGGAAAGGCAAACTAGATCCAAACCAGTTTCAGAACTCGTGGAGACTTTAAAAAGTGAAGAACATTTCGTGGGGACTTCCACATTATGTTTCCACTAGACCCCACTTTGATTCCATCGCAGTCCATTTAACCTTTGTCAGCTGTTTTAGGGTTAGGGTTAGAAGTTTATTGTGATGAGTCAAAGGGTTTTCGGTCTGTGATTCAGCCTCCCGACAGTAGATGGCATCAAACCAACTCGGGACTTCCCTTACCAAGATCTTGTGACCATGGCAAAAGTCATCTTTTGAGGGGCGGCACCTTGGTGAGGGGCGGAAGTACGAGTATGTAACTTCCAGCCACTGGAGTCAAGTGAAGGAGAAGGACACGTGTCGGTTGGGGATTGGTGTTCCACTGACTACAGAGGCGGGACATTACATACTAAAGGGAACGTACTACTGTGTTCGGGGTTGGTCCGAAAGTAAAGTAGGAGGAGTAACGGGTGGAGGGAGAGTCTGGTTTTGTGCAGCGGGATTTTTTGAAACACTAACATTTCTTTTGTCTTTTTTTTGTTTATGTATGGTCACCACGAAGACAAATTAAAGACGAGTCATCACAGTTTGTTTTGGATTCCACCCCTGCACTCCTTCCCTCACACCATTTTGTTTTTCGTTTGTTATTTAATCCTTTTGTTGTGTATAGAAAATAAAAATAAATTATTTTATTTCTGTACACATAAATTACTGTCTGGACATTCCATTTAATACACTCTCGCCTCACATTTATATTTATTTTTCAAAGCACATGGTTTCCTAGGTCCCATTCCAGAAATCCTCACAAAATCTTAAATCTTCCACGGCTACCTTCAGGCTCACATCAAAAAGTGAATAAAATGAAGCAGATGATTACTGCATTGGATCAAAAATGTGTTTTTCAAACAAGAATCTAGAAATCTTGCAATACATTGCTTATGTCAAATAAGTTCCCATCTCTGTCAGCAAGGTCAATACATCCACTTGGCTTAGACAGTTCCCCATTGAATACTACAGTCAAATTCGTGACCTAGTATCACAGATGACAAAGCCCTACACCATCTCAAACATTAAAGAGCCAAGAGACCCGAGCACCCACTTCCTAGGACACTAATGACCGGCCTGGCTGGGATCCGTGCCAGTTCTGGAACGTGCCTCCTTCCGCCCTGAGCTCTAATCACTGAGCCCCTCCTTTCCTTTGGGGTCTGCAGAGTTCTCAAACTAATACAACAAGCCCTGTTTGAAATGCAGGATTGAAGCAGGCAGCAGGGGGGATTGAGGCTGGCAACAAAACAAACCCCGCTCATTGCCAGCAACTTAAGCTGAGTGCTGGAATAATTTCATTAATGAGCTCCACATGTCAAGGTTTGCGAAGGGAATGAGGACAGGTTAGCATGCTTTTGCAGGAGGAGGGAGTATGCACTGTAAGGGGG